>NC_068440.1:15711911-15779411 GCF_023373465.1 Oncorhynchus keta
CCGCCAGGGACTCAAATCATGCAGTACCAGACGTGTCCCCCTGCTTAAGCCAGTACATGTCCAGGCCCATCTGAAGTTTGCTAGAGAGCATTTGGATGATCCAGAAGAAGATTGGGAGAATGTCATATGGTCAGATGAAACCAAAATATAACTTTTTGGTAAAAACTCAACTCGTCGTGTTTGGAGGACAAAGAATGCTGAGTTGCATCCAAAGAACACCATACCTACTGTGAAGCATGGGGGTGGAAACATCATGCTTTGGGGCTGTTTTCTGCAAAGGGACCAGGACGACTGATCCGTGTAAAGGAAAGAATGAATGGGGCCATGTATCGTGAGATTTTGAGTGAAAACCTCCTTCCATCAGCAAGGGCATTGAAGATGAAACGTGGCTGGGTCTTTCAGCATGACAATGATCCCAAACACACCGCCCGGGCAACGAAGGAGTGGCTTCGTAAGAAGCATTTCAAGGTCCTGGAGTGGGCTAGCCAGTCTCCAGATCTCAACCCCATAGAAAATCTTTGGAGGGAGTTGAAAGTCCGTGTTGCCCAGCAACAGCCCCAAAACATCACTGCTCTAGAGGAGATCTGCATGGAGGAATGGGCCAAAATACCAGCAACAGTGTGTGAAAACCTTGTGAAGACTTATAGAAAACGTTTGACCTCTGTCATCACCAACAAAGGGTATATAACAAAGTATTGAGATACACTTTTTATTGACCAAATACTTATTTTCCACCATAATTTGCAAATAAATTCATAAAAAATCCTACAATGTGATTTTCTGGATTTTTTCTCTCTCATTTTGTCTGTCATAGTTGAAGTGTACCTATGGTGAAAATTACAGGCCTCTCTCATCTTTTTTAAGTGGGAGAACTTGCACAATTGGTGGCTGACTAAATACTTTTTTGCCCCACTGTATATACTGCGCATTCAAAGTATTCAGACCCCTTCCCCTTTTCAACATTTTGTTATGTTACATTCTTATTCAAAAATGTATTACATTTGTTTTTTTCCCCCTCATCAATCCACACACAGTACCCCATAATGACAACGTGAAAACAGGCTTTTAGAAATGTTTGCCAAGCTCAGTTGGAGTTGGAGTCCACCTGTGGTAAATTCAATTGATTGGACATGATTTGGAAAGGCACACACCTGTCTATATAAGGTCCCACAGTTGACAGTGTATGTCAGAACAAAAACCAAGCCATGAGATCGAAAGAATTGTCCGCAGAGTTCTGAGACAGGATTATGTCCAGGAACAGATCTGCGGAAGGGCACCAAAACATTTCTGCAGCACTGAAGGTCCCCACTGTGGCTTCCAATGGTCCTCCATCATTCTTAAATGGAAGAAGTTTGAAACCCCCAAGACTACTTCCTAGAGCTGGTCGCCCGGCCAAACTGAGCAATCGGGGGAGAAAGGCCTTGGTCAGGGAGGTGACCAAGAACTTGATGGTCACTCTGACAGAGCTTTAGAGTTACTCTGTGGAGATGGGAGAACCTTCTAGAAGGACAACCATCTCTGCAGCACTCCACCAATCAGGCCTTTAGAGTAGTAGACGGAAGTCACTCCTCAGTAAAAGGCACATGACAGCCTGCTTGGAGCCAAAAGTCCCCTAAAGACTCTCAGACCATGAGAAACAAGATTCTCCGGTCTGATGAAACCAAGATTGAAATCTTTGGCCTAAATGCCAAGCGTCACGTCTGGAGGAAACCTGGAACCATCCCTACAGTAAAGCATGGTGGCGGCAGCATCATGCTGTGGGGATGTTTGTGAGCGGCATGGACTGGGAGGGAGACTAGTCAGGATCGAGGCAAAGATGAACGGAGTAATGTACAGAGAGAGCCGTGATGAAAACCTGCTACAGAGTGCTCAGGACCTCAAACTGGGGTGAAGGTTCACCTTGCAACAGGACAACAACCCTAAGCACACATCCAAGACAACACAGGAGCGGCTTCGGGACAAGTCTCTGAATGTCCTTGAGTGCCCCAACAAAAGCCCAGACTTGAACCCGATCGATCATCTCTGGAGAGACCTGAAAATAGCTGTGCAGTGATGCTCCCCATCCAACCTGACAGAGCTTGAGAGGATATGCAGAGAAAAATGGGAGAAACTCCCCAAATACAAGTGTGCCAAGCTTGAAGTGTCATACCCAAGAAGACTCGAGGCTGTAATCACTGCCAAAGGTGATTCAACAAAGTACTGAGTAAAGGGTCTGAATACTTGTGTAAATGTGATTTCAGTTTTACATATTTTCTAAATTTGCAAAAATAAAAAATAAAATGTTTTTGCTTGTCATTATGGGGTGTAGATTGATGAGGGGAAAAAAACTATGTAATCGATTTTAGAATAAGGCTGTAACGTTAAAAAAATGTGGAAAAAGTCAAGGGGTCTGAATACTTTCAGAATACACTGTATATAAAGAACACACACAAACTAAACTAGTAATTGATTGTAGAGAAACTGTTGAAGAAGCGACGATGATAAACAGTGAAAGAAAAATAGGTTAATGCTTACAAAATAAAGAGAAATGCCACTGAAAAAGAAAAAGGGTAACTAATAGAATTTACCAAATGATTGTTGATGCTCGGTGGAGCGGAAAGAATCAAGATGAAAATGCTAACGTGGAAGTAATGCAGTGCAGCCTGTTTACCTGGCTACTTCATCCCCCTCCACACTGAAACAACACGAATAAAGAGACGTACCAGACATTTAAATACACCTTACATTGCCACTCTGTAAAATATCCTCTTCCCCGCCAAGGCATTAGAGACAGTGACTTTAAACACTAATATAGATGATCATATCAGCGTTTGTGTGGTTGTGTACACTCTGCTCTGTAGTAGCGAGGGTGTTGCTGCTCTGCCGCTGCCCAAAGGGGTAATCACTTCCTAGCGGTCCCTAGCTCCCCATTCAATAAGGCGCTGAGCAAACAGGAAGTCATAAATACCCTTTCTGTTCCTGCCACATTCCCCGTTTCTCCTTTATTGGAAATGTCCACAATTAAATATTCATGGGTTGCTATGGTAGTGTGAAGACGTTCCATGTTGCTCGAGCTTTGAGGGGAGAGACAACAACAACAGCGCTCATGATGAAATCAGAAGCCCCCTTTCCATTACCCATCAACCTTTACATAACCATAAGCTCTTTGTAACTTAGACAACACAGTCAAAAGAAAAGCAGACCTCTGAGGAAACGAGTATCAGCCTCATCTTGTAAACTGAGAAAGGTTTTCTGTGGAGGGAAACAGTGTGCAAGTTACTGTGTCCTGGTGGGGCCCTGATATCCTCCATCAGACAACCAGTCCTCTTTACCTGGCTCTGTAATGTCAATATTATTTGTTTACAAACAGAAGATTGACAACACAACTGTTCCTCTCATCTGGCTGTGCGGCTGGTTTGTCGAGAGAAATACTGTGCCACGTTCGCTCCAAAGCTTTGGGGAAACGGGACTGGTTTACTGGGCTATGTGAGCTAAGGAGAAGCAGGGGAGAACGGGGGCAGAGGAGCGAGACAAAGTCAGTGTAGGATCATCTGTGTATTCAGCTCAAAATTAGGGGAGGAAGTAGCCAGCCAGCCCAGGGACGACACTAACTACCAGGATGATTTAGCTCCGACAGCTCTGTTCACGTTCAGCGCATTCACCCATACAGCAGCTAGCTACAGCCTGTAGGCTATTGGAAGTCTGACTCCCTGGCAAGGCTAGACAGTGGATAGTAAGGGCTTCACTCTCAACCCAGTTCAGAGACATGACAGTGGAAGTCGGTTAGAAATGATACTGTCATCTTGTTTTGTAATGGCACAAAATCATTGTAATTTACGAATGAATAAATGGCGCGTATGAGTTAATGATTCCGTTGACGCATACAGTAGCTATGATATCTCGGGGAAAAGTGACTTCTGTCATTATCTATCATTAGGGACATAGTCGAGACATCAGGACAAATAGACCCTCATTAATCCAATTACACCTCACCTCAACTAGGCCACAGTGGAAAGCAAACGAAAAGAAGACACAGTATATCGGATTCATTGGAACTAGAGTCAAGAACAGTATCTTTATGATCTCTTCCAACATGGCCACAACCGAGAAAGAAGATGCTTTACCCCACACTCAAAACACATACGAGAAACCATGTTGTACCACATGATTCACAGCTGAACACATCGCAGTAGGAAAATACAGTATACTTGACTGCAGCCTGTAGCCGTATGGTATTAAACGTGTCAGTCCACTCTGTGTAGTGATGGTTTGATCCTCAGGAACAATGCTATAGAGAAGGCCTGTAATTGAGACCCTGGGATGATGTGCTCTTCAAAATGACAGAATCAACATTCCTCAGGAAGTAAAAGACCAGGAATTACATGAATACAATGATGTGGGTCCTTTGAACACTCAGACAGAAGCTAGATTGGAAAATTGGTCACGAGAACAGAAGAGAAGCAAATTTGTGCCGCCCTCATCTACCGCGAGATATCTGTTGTGTCACCGTCACAAACAGATGGCCCTCTTTCTGCCAAACCAGGAGACACTGAACTGACTAATGAACACACTCACTGACCTCCCCCCAAAAAAGCCACACTGTTCGTCAAAAATA
Organism: Oncorhynchus keta; assembly: GCF_023373465.1. Classification (NCBI taxonomy): domain Eukaryota; kingdom Metazoa; phylum Chordata; class Actinopteri; order Salmoniformes; family Salmonidae; genus Oncorhynchus; species Oncorhynchus keta. The sequence goes on from NC_068440.1 coordinate 15,716,506, forward strand.
AACACCCCCACACACACACATACACCCACGTGCGCACACACAATAAATAAACCAAAGCTGATAATTTTGACGGCTGTTCACAGATGGCGAGGCCCAGAGAGGGAGGGAAGCACCTCCAAGTCTCTCCGTGGTGTCCCAGGGTGCTTCACACGTCCCCCAGCCTCTCCAGTCTGCCTACTGGCAGCTCCCTAAAATAGCCTAATATAGATGCAAATAGAAAACACGACTGGAGACCAGAGTGGTGGGATTGTGTTAATAGCCAGGTGCATTGGTTTGGGTTCTTTGGGTTCCCATAGGAACGATGATCGACTCTTTTGATCCTCACCGTGATCCATGGTCATAATGTCCGTGGACTGATCGTTTGAGTAGTGACAAAAACACACATACCTTTCAGTGTTTTTTCTTCAAAGGTAATGCCAAGCATCTCATAGATGGCACTGTGTGTGTGTGCATGTGTACTCACCCCACTGTAGAGGTGCCAGCTGCAGGTGCTCGAGGACCAACTGGTTGAGGACTCCCTCCACACTGGCCTCTCCCTGGCGACGGACAGACGGGTGGGCAAGGGTTAAGGACTAGACACCGGACTGGAGGGGGCTGGGGCCTCAGTGTCTCTGACGACGTTTGTAATTAATAGAGAGAAAGGATTCACAGGTAACAATGTTCAAACTAAGGTACACAGTGCCGTGACATTTTCACTCCCTTCAACTGGATATGAGGAAAGGGCACAATTCTTTAGTGACAAAACTAGACTCCAGCCATCCAAGTCATAGACTGTTCTCTCTGCTACCGCACGGCAAGCAGTACAGATGGACCAAGTCTGGTATCGACACAACCCTGAACAGCTTCTACAATTGAAGTGGGAAGTTTACATACACCTTAACCAAATACATTTAAACTCAGTTTTTTCACAATTCCTGACATTTAATCCTAAAAATCCCCTGTTTTAGGTCAGTTAGGATCACCACTTCATTTTAAGAATGTGAAATGTCAGAATAATAGTAGAGAGAATGATTTATTTCAGCTTTTATTTCTTTCATCACATTCCCAGTGGGTCAGAAGTTTACATACACTCAATTAGTATTTGGTAGAATTGCCTTTAAATTGTTTAACTTGGGTCAAACGTTTCGGGTAGCCTTCCACAAGCTTCCCACAATAAGTTGGGTGAATTTTAGCCCATTTCTCCTGACAGAGCTGGTGTAACTGAGTCAGGTTTGTAGGCCTCCTTGCTCGCACACACCTTTTCAGTTCTGCCCACACATTTTCTATAGGATTGAGGTCAGAGCTTTGTGGTGGCCACTCAAATAGCTTGCCTTTGTTGTCCTTAAGCCATTTTGCCACAACTTTGGAAGTATGCTTGGGGTCATTGTCCATTTGAAAGACCCATTTTACAACCAAGCTTTAGCTTCCTGACTGATGTCTTGAGATGTTGCTTCAATATATCCACATAATTGTCCATCCTCATGATGCCAAATATATTGTGAATTGCACCAGTCCTTCCTGCAGCAAAGCACGCCCACAACATGATGCTGCCACCCCCGTGCTTCACGGTTGGGATGGTGTTCTTCGGCTGGCAAGCCTCCCCCTTTTTCCTCCAAACATAACGATGGTCATTATGGCCAAACAGTTCTATTTTTCTTTCATCAGACCAGAGGATATTTCTCCAAAAAGTACGATCTTTGTCCCCATGTACAGTTGCAAACTGCACCAAAGTACATTAATCTATAGGAGACAGAACACGTCTCCTTCCTGAGCGGTATGACAGCTGCATGGTCCCATGGTGTTTATACTTGCATGCTATTGTTTGTACAGATGAACGTGGTACCTTCAGGCATTTGGAAATTGCTCCCAAGGATGAACCAGACCTGTGGAGGTCTACAACTGTTTTTCTGAGGTCTTGGCTGATTTCTTTATATTTTCCCATGATGTCAAGCAAAGAGACAAGGTTTGAAGGTAGGCCTTGAAATACATCCACAGGTACACCTCCAATAGACTCAAATTATGTAAATTAGCCTATCAGAAGCCTCTAAAGACATGACATCATTTTCTGGAATTTTCCAAGCTGTTTAAAGGCACAGTCAACTTAGTGTATGTAAACTTCTGACCCACTCGAATTGTGATACAGTGAATAATGAGTGAAATAATCTGTCTGTAAACAATTGTTGGAAAAATGACTGGTGTCATGCAAAAAAGTAGATGTCCTAACCAACTTGCCAAAACTATAGCTTGTTAACAAGCAATTTGTGGACTGTTTGTATTACGCATTTTAATGACTCCAACCTAAGTGTATGTAAACACAAAGAGAGAGAGAGAGAGAAAAAGGATATATGAAGTATGACTCTCCAGTGTAGCTGTAAATTGGCTGCAGCCCAGTGGTTGATAGATAAGCCTGTGGCTCCCTGGTTGCCTAGTGACTCTGTTAGGAGAGCTGAGGGCTTGAGGCAGACAGACTCATGGTTGGCTGCTGGCTGGCCATTACTGTGCATGTAAAGTACATGTTCTGTTCTATATGTGGAATAGAAAGTCTCTCTGCAAACTGCTCAAGGCTTGGTGTCAGACACAGTAACAGACCAGGCTACATAGAGTAGGAACACATGAACTGCTGCCATGACAGTCTTTAGCTGAACGGTCACTTAGACTGGCTTTTCTGAATGTTGCGTTTAAGAAATATAATATCCAATTACAAATCCAATTCAGGGGAATGCAATGAGAACCCTGAAAAGTAAAACTTCCTTAACAACCCAAAGAGTAATAAAGATATCTCCTCAACCATAAGTGGGGGGGAATTATGGTAATAACCATCCTCTTTGTGTAATAGGTCTCATAATAAGCACTGGGAGTAACTAACAACCTCTCCTCACAACTCAGAGAGAAAACTAATTATGTATAAAGCCTACAGAGCAGACCTCTCCTCAGCCAAGTTGCTTTTCAAAACCGCCCACACATCCATGTCTTCTAGCCTAGCATGGTTTCTGGGAGCAAAACTGCAACACTGCAAGTCAACCTGTGACTCCAATCCGATTGGTTGGCTAAGAACCCACATTTAGCTCTGCCTGTCGAGTCCTTCTGTTCCTGAGCACTCAGTAACACTAACTTATCAGAGGAGACAGAGAACAAAAGAGTACATCAAGGTTGTAACCGTTGAACCTTTTCTTGGACATCTTAAGGCTGTCTGGTGTAGCGCTGACTAGGGAGCTAATGCTGCTAATGCAGAAAACTCTGATAAACAGAGCTGTCATAAAGACATTAGGTTGATAATATGTTATGATAAAGACGACGTGCTCCTCTGGTCCACCACACAGCTGACAGTGTGACTAATGACTGAAACAATACTGTACTGCTGTAACACCACAGTTAGAATGACTGAACAGACAAAGTAACACCACAGTTAGAATGACTGAACAGACAGTAACACCACACAGCGTTAACATGACTGAACAGACAGTAACACCACAGTTAACATGACTGAACAGACAGTAACACCACAGTTAACATGACTGAACAGACAGTAACACCACAGTTAACATGACTGAACAGACAGTAACACCACACAGCGTTAACATGACTGAACAGACAGTAACACCACACAGCGTTAACATGACTGAACAGACAGTAACACCACAGTTAGAATGACTGAACAGACAGTAACACCACACAGCGTTAACATGACTGAACAGACAGTAACATCACAGCGTTAACATGACTGAACTGACAGTAACACCACACAGCGTTAACATGACTGAACAGACAGTAACACCACACAGCGTTAACATGACTGAACAGACAGTAACACCACACAGCGTTAACATGACTGAACAGACAGTAACACCACACAGCGTTAACATGACTGAACAGACAGTAACACCACAGTTAACATGACTGAACAGACAGTAACACCACACAGCGTTAACATGACTGAACTGACAGTAACACCACACAGCGTTAACATGACTGAACAGACAGTAACACCACAGTTAACATGACTGAACAGACAGTAACACCACACAGCGTTAACATGACTGAACAGACAGTAACACCACACAGCGTTAACATGACTGAACAGACAGTAACACCACACAGCGTTAACATGACTGAACAGACAGTAACACCACATGACTGAACAGACAGTAACACCACAGCGTTAACATGACTGAACTGACAGTAACACCACACAGCGTTAACATGACTGAACAGACAGTAACACCACAGTTAACATGACTGAACAGACAGTAACACCACACAGCGTTAACATGACTGAACAGACAGTAACACCACAGTTAACATGACTGAACAGACAGTAACACCACAGTTAACATGACTGAACAGACAGTAACACCACAGTTAACATGACTGAACAGACAGTAACACCACAGTTAACATGACTGAACAGACAGTAACACCACAGTTAACATGACTGAACAGACAGTAACACCACAGTTAACATGACTGAACAGACAGTAACACCACAGTTAACATGACTGAACAGACAGTAACACCACAGTTAACATGACTGAACAGACAGTAACACCACACAGCGTTAACATGACTGAACAGACAGTAACACCACAGTTAACATGACTGAACAGACAGTAACACCACACAGCGTTAACATGACTGAACAGACAGTAACACCACACAGCGTTAACATGACTGAACAGACAGTAACATCACAGTTAGAATGACTGAACAGACAGTAACACCACACAGCGTTAACATGACTGAACAGACAGTAACACCACACAGCGTTAACATGACTGAACAGACAGTAACACCACAGTTAACATGACTGAACAGACAGTAACACCACACAGCGTTAACATGACTGAACAGACAGTAACACCACACAGCGTTAACATGACTGAACAGACAGTAACACCACACAGCATTAACATGACTGAACAGACAGTAACACCACAGTTAACATGACTGAACAGACAGTAACACCACACAGCGTTAACATGACTGAACAGACAGTAACACCACACAGCGTTAACATGACTGAACAGACAGTAACACCACAGTTAACATGACTGAACAGACAGTAACACCACAGTTAACATGACTGAACAGACAGTAAACACCACACAGTAACACCACAGTTAGACATGACTGAACAGACAGTAACACCACAGTTAGAATGACTGAACAGACAGTAACACCAGTTAGAATGACTGAACAGCAGTAACACCACACAGCGTTAACATGACTGAACAGACAGTAACACCACAGTTAACATGACTGAACAGACAGTAACACCACAGTTAACATGACTGAACAGACAGTAACACCACACAGTTAGACATGACTGAACAAACAAAGTAACACCACAGTTAGAATGACTGAACAGACAAAGTAACACCACAGTTAGAATGACTGAACAGACAAAGTAACACCACAGTTAGAATGACTGAACAGACATTAACACCACAGTTAGAATGACTGAACAGACAAAGTAACACCACAGTTAGAATGACTGAACAGACAGTAACACCACACAGCGTTAACATGACTGAACAGACAGTAACACCACAGTTAGAATGACTGAACAGAAACTCCCCAGCATGGCAGAATTAGAATATGGAGTGAGGAGAGATGGTGTGTGCTGTCTGTCACACAGGCTCCTACAGGGCATGGTGCTGAAGGATGCAGATGTGGCACACAGACACTGTGACATTGAACTAGGCTGGAGGAAACTACAACTCCGTTCTGACATCCATCCATCCACCCAACTGTCTCCAGGCCTGGCGTCACCGTGACGTGCCTGTGTCCTTGTCGTGTGGACGGGTACAGAGGCGGGGGCTGGGGACAGGAGTGTGTGGGTAGTGAATGGGAGATATTCTATTAAGGCTAGGCCAAGTTGCATGGTCTGGAAAGCAGCGAGTTAAGGTGTTTCTGAACACCTCCTAAATCAGAACTAGGATATAAACAATGCATGTTATTATGAATAAATGCCAAGCCAAGGGTGACCCAGATAATATTATGTGATTGCAACCCTTCTGGTCTTAGTTTTCTATACTTAAAAACACATTTCTTTCTGCAAAAGTTTTTCCAACATAATTTCAGATAACCAAAAAATGATGAAATCCATTGAACAAGTGCTTGGTTGGAGAGGGTGTCTTTTTGTGAGGAGGAAGCCTACGCTTTGAACTGCACAGTAACTAGACCTGCATTATCCTGTCCGGGAGAAGGTTTTAATATCCCTCCTAATATAATGGACCAGCCTCAATAACAATCACACAGCCCAGTTCAGAGCGGAGCTGATTTCTGTCATGCACGGCTCTCTGACCTACCCTCTGAGAAACAACGACATTAGCTAGTAACATCAAATACTGCCGTCCCTCCTGCCCGCGCACACACATGCACTCTGCTGCCAAACTGCTTGCCGATCGAACAAATGCATACAATCACAGGAGTGTTGATGCACTACTAAAATGGAAAACACAGTGTGAAGGCAAGTTCAACAGCACAGGGACTTCGATGAATTATTAATTGTACACTTCCTCCCTGTAACAACTTGACAGGCCATTCTAAACAACACTGAGCCTGTGTGTTGTTAACAGCCCCCTCATTACCTAAGAGGTTCTGATTGAGCGCCCTGCCTGCATATTGACTAGGGATGTGTCTCAAATGGCACCCTGTTCCCTATATAGTGCACTACCTTTTCTTCAGGGCCCAGGGCTGCACGCACATTTTGCCATACGTTCTTCCATCTGTCAATGCAGTGGAACAGGCACACAACCTAGCCAGGGGACCTCCAGATGAAGCATCTGAATGCCTTCTAATCGGGTTCTGTATACATCCAACAACAAAGGATATGATGTTCCAGGTGATGCCCAGGGTGCTGTTGATCATAGAGGCCTGGGCGTGAAGCCTCTCCTCCTCCAGTAGTTTGGGGTTGGTGTAGCGCAAGGCCTCCTGGTCTGGCTGGGGCAAAGTGTCAAAGTCAAACTTATCCACCTGGATCGCCATCCTAAAGGGGAGGGAGAGAGGAGAGAAAAGGTTAGACACATATGAGACAGAGACTTGAGTATTACTGAGTCATCCTACAGGGGCAGATGAGAGAGGAGAGATAAGGTTAGACACATAGGAGACAGAGACTTGAGTATTACCGAGTCATGCTACAGGGGCAGATGAGAGAGGAGAGAAAAGGTTAGACACATAGGAGACAGAGACTTGAGTATTACTGAGTCATCCTAAAGGGGAGGGAGAGAGGAGAGAAAAGGTTAGACACATAGGAGACAGAGACTTGAGTATTACTGAGTCATCCTACAGGGGCAGATGAGAGAGCACCGGTTGGACATACAGGAGACAGACCCCAAGCGGCACTGCCACGCTCAGAGAAAAAGCAGTAGCACTTTATTCAACAACAACATAAGTACTACTAAAGTGTTTTTGTTTGCAAATAACTGGTCTCACTTCTCAATTTGTGCTAGAAAGTATTTCAGCAGGCAACGAGTCATTAAAACTAGTTTTTCAACCACTCCACAAATTTCTTGTTAACAAACTATAGTTTTGGCAAGTCGGTTAGGACATCTACTTTGTGCATGACACAAGTCATTTTTCCAACAATTGTATACAGACAGATTATTTCACTCATAATTCATTGTATCACAATTCCAGTGGGTCAGAAGTTTACATACACAAAATTGACTGTGCCTTTAAGCAGCTTGGAAAATTCCAGAAAATTACGTCATGGCTTTAGAAGCTTCTGATAGGCTAATTGACATCATTTGAGTCAATTGGAGGTGTACCTGTGGATGTATTTCAAGGCCTACCTTCAAACTCAGTGCCTCTTTGCTTGACATCATGGGGAGAAAAAATAAAATAATTGTAGACCTCCACAGGTCTGGTTCATCCTTGGGAGCAATTTCCAAACGCCTGAAGATACCACGTTCATCTGTACAAACAATAGTATGCAAGTATAAACACCATGACTCAGCCGTCATACCGCTCAGGAAGGAGACGCGTTCTGCCTCCTAGAGATGAACGTACTTTGGTGCGAAAAGTGCAAATCAATCCCAGAACAGAAGCAAAGGACCTTGTGAAGATGCTGGAGGAAACATGTACAAAAGTATCTATATCCACAACAAAACGAGTCCTATATCGACATAACCTGAAAGGCCGATCAGCAAGGAAGAAGCCACTGCTTCAAAACCGCCATAAAAAAAAGCCAGACTACAGTTTGCAACTGCACATGGGGACAAAGATAATACTTTTTGGAGAAATGTCCTCTGGTCTGATGAAACAAATATAGAACTGTTTGGCCATAATGACCATCGTTATGTTTGGAGGAAAAAGGGGGAGGCTTTTTCCCAACATCATGTTGGGGGGTGCTTTGCTGCAGGAGAGACTGGTGCTATTAACAATATAGATGGCATCATAAGGGAAAAAATTATGTGGATATATTAAAGCAACATCTCAAGACATCAGCCAGGAAGTCAAAGCTTGGTCGCAAATGGGGGTCTTCCAAATGGACAGTGATCCCAAGCATACTTCCAAAGTTGTGGAAAAATGGCTTAAGGACAACAAAGTCAAGCTATTGCAGTGGACATCACAACACCTGACCTCAATCCTATAGAAAATGTGTGGGCAGAACTGAAAAGGTGTGTGCGCGCAAGGAGGCCTACAAACCTGACTCAGTTACACCAGCTGTCAGGAGGAATGGGCCAAAATTCACCCAACTTTGTGGGAAGCTTGTGGAAGGCTACCCGAAACATTTGACCCAAGTTAAACAATTTAAAGGCAATGCTACCAAATACTAAGTGAGTATGTAAACTTCTGACCCACTGGGAACGTGATGAAAGTAATAAAAGCTGAAATAAATCACTCTCTACACCATTATTCTGACATTTCACATTCTTAAAATAAAGTGGTGATCCGAACTGACCTAAAACAGGGCATTTTTACTAGGATTAAATGTCAGGAATTGTGAAAAACTGAGTTTAAATGTATTTGGCTAAGGTGTATGTAAACTTCCCACTTCAATTGTATGTCCACATTTCATCAGTGAATGAAACACTGGTGTGCTCTTCTCTGATGCCATCCATCCATCCTGATCCTGCTACTGTTCTCAGTGGCCTGGCAGGAGTCCAGTCTACCAACCAGCCCAGACCACTGATAAATTATGTATCTAGTTAGACCAAACACCCTGAGGCTCCCAGCTTTCCGCTCCACAGTGTGTGTGTGTTCAGGTTCATTTACTAACATGAGGCAGAGAGAGTTCATGGCCTGAGGTTAAAGCAACAGAGACACATCCAGGATTCAGTTCTCGTTGCATAAACAAAAAAAAAAACGTCTTACTATTTACTGGGGGCAACATTCATGCCTTAAAAGTATCAATTGGATGCAGCCTGTACAGTCTAGTACATTGATACTGCACCTGTCGGATCGAGAAGGAAGGCAGTGGATGAAGAACCGGAAAAGGGAGAGAGGGAGAGGGGGATGCAGAAAAGGAGAGGTGAAAGTGTCTGCTCACAGGGCCTGCATGGTGTTAAGAGATAGAGAGAGAGAGGTGAAAGTGTCTGCTCACAGGGCCTGCATGGTGTTAAGAGATAGAGAGAGAGAGGTGAAAGTGTCTGCTCACAGGGCCTGCATGGTGTTAAGAGATAGAGAGAGAGAGGTGAAAGTGTCTGCTCACAGGGCCTGCATGGTGTTAAGAGATAGAGAGAGAGAGGTGAAAGTGTCTGCTCACAGGGCCTGCATGGTGTTAAGAGATAGAGAGAGAGAGGTGAAAGTGTCTGCTCACAGGGCCTGCATGGTGTTAAGAGATAGAGAGAGAGAGGTGAAAGTGTCTGCTCACAGGGCCTGCATGGTGTTAAGAGATAGAGAGAGAGAGGTGAAAGTGTCTGCTCACAGGGCCTGCATGGTGTTAAGAGATAGAGAGAGAGGGGTGAAAGTGTCTGCTCACAGGGCCTGCATGGTGTTAAGAGATAGAGAGAGAGAGGTGAAAGTGTCTGCTCACAGGGCCTGCATGGTGTTAAGAGATAGAGAGACCAACCAAGACTTCACAAAATGGGACAAACACCAAATTGAGACTCTGCAAGCAGAATTCTGCAAAAATATCCTCCGTGTACAACGTAAAACACCAAATAATGCATGCAGAGCAGAATTAGGCCGATACCAACTAATGATCAAAATCCAGAAGAGAGCCGTTAAATTCTACAACCACCTAAAAGGAAGCGATTCACAAACCTTCCATAACAAAGCCATCACCTACAGAGAGATGAACCTGGAGAAGAGTCCCCTAAGCAAGCTGGTCCTGGGGCTCTGTTCACAAACACAAACACACCCTACAGAGCCCCAGGACAACAGCACAATTAGACCCAACCAAATCATGAGAAAACAAAAAGATAATTACTTAACACATTGGAAAGAATTAACAGAAAAACAGAGCAAACTAGAATGCTATTTGGCCCTACACAGAGAGTACACAGCGGCAGAATACCTGACCACTGTGACATACCCAAAATTAAGGAAAGCTTTGACTATGTACAGACTCAGTGAGCATAGCCTTGCTATTGAGAAAGGCCGCCGTAGGCAGACATGGCTCTCAAGAGAAGACAGGCTATGTGCTCACTGCCCACAAAATGAGGTGGAAACTGAGCTGCACTTCCTAACCTCCTGCCCAATGTATGACCATATTAGAGAGACATATTTCCCTCAGATTACACATATCCACAAAGAATTCGAAAACAAATCCAATTTTGAAAAACTCCCATATCTACTGGGGGAAATTCCACAGTGTGCCATCACAGCAGCAAGATTTGTGACCTGTTGCCACGAGAAAAGGGCAACCAGTGAAGAACAAACACCATTGTAAATACAACCCATATTTATGCTTATTTATTTTATCTTGTGTCCTTTAACCATTTGTACATTGTTAAAACACTGTATATATATATAATATGACATTTGTAATGTCTTTACTGTTTTGAAACTTCTGTATGTGTAATGTTTACTGTTAATTTTTGTTGTTTTTCACTTTATATATTCACTTTGTATGTTGTCTACCTCACTTGCTTTGGCAATGTTAACACGTTTCCCATGCCAATAAAGCCATTGAATTGAGAGAGAGGTGAAAGTGTCTGCTCACAGGGCCTGCATGGTGTTAAGAGATAGAGAGAGAGAGGTGAAAGTGTCTGCTCACAGGGCCTGCATGGTGTTAAGAGATCGAGAGAGAGAGGTGAAAGTGTCTGCTCACAGGGCCTGCATGGTGTTAAGAGATAGAGAGAGAGGTGAAAGTGTCTGCTCACAGGGCCTGCATGGTGTTACGAGATAGAGAGAGAGAGAGAGAGAGGTGAAAGTGTCTGCTCACAGGGCCTGCATGGTGTTAAGAGATAGAGAGAGAGAGGTGAAAGTGTCTGCTCACAGGGCCTGCATGGTGTTAAGAGATCGAGAGAGAGGTGAAAGTGTCTGCTCACAGGGCCTGCATGGTGTTAAGAGATAGAGAGAGAGAGGTGAAAGTGTCTGCTCACAGGGCCTGCATGGTGTTAAGAGATAGAGAGAGAGAGGTGAAAGTGTCTGCTCACAGGGCCTGCATGGTGTTAAGAGATAGAGAGAGAGAGGTGAAAGTGTCTGCTCACAGGGCCTGCATGGTGTTAAGAGATAGAGAGAGAGAGGTGAAAGTGTCTGCTCACAGGGCCTGCATGGTGTTAAGAGATAGAGAGAGAGGTGAAAGTGTCTGCTCACAGGGCCTGCATGGTGTTAAGAGATAGAGAGAGAGAGGTGAAAGTGTCTGCTCACAGGGCCTGCATGGTGTTAAGATATAGAGAGAGAGAGGTGAAAGTGTCTGCTCACAGGGCCTGCATGGTGTTAAGAGATAGAGAGAGAGAGGTGAAAGTGTCTGCTCACAGGGCCTGCATGGTGTTAAGAGATAGAGAGAGAGGTGAAAGTGTCTGCTCACAGGGCCTGCATGGTGTTACGAGAGAGAGAGGTGAAAGTGTCTGCTCACAGGGCCTGCATGGTGTTACGAGAGAGAGAGGTGAAAGTGTCTGCTCACAGGGCCTGCATGGTGTTAAGAGATAGAGAGAGAGAGGTGAAAGTGTCTGCTCACAGGGCCTGCATGGTGTTAAGAGATAGAGAGAGAGAGGTGAAAGTGTCTGCTCACAGGGCCTGCATGGTGTTACGAGATAGAGAGAGAGAGGTGAAAGTGTCTGCTCACAGGGCCTGCATGGTGTTACGAGATAGAGAGAGAGAGGTGAAAGTGTCTGCCCACAGGGCCTGCATGGTGTTAAGAGACAGAGAGAGAGAGGTGAAAGTGTCTGCTCACAGGGCCTGCATGGTGTTAAGAGATACAAAAGGCATCATATTCACACTCTGTCTCTTCTGTGTTAGCCAATAGCCAAAAAACCCATGCAGTCTGCCGTCTTAGCCAATAGCCACTTCCCCTGCTGGCCTGCCATAGCCAATAAGAGCCCACGGAAGGCGACGACACAACCTGCCCTGCACTGGGTTGGCCACCTGTGAACCTGACAGAGGAGTGATTCAAGGCTAGCCTGTTCCCAGAGTTCTTTCTGCTGTCGTACATGATACTATCCACTCAGTCACACTCTGGAGCAGTAGGGACGTCCAATCCTCTGCTCTGCACGCATACTGGTGTCTATCTAGCAGTATCACATTTCATCTGTGACCAGTGACTGGTCCTTCTGTAGCTCAGTTGGTAGAGCATGTTTGTAACGCCAGGGTAGTGGGTTCGATCCCCGGGACCACCCACGTAGAATTCATCTGTAAGTCGCTTTGGATAAAAGCGTCTGCTAAATGGCATATATTATATTATTATTATATTATTATATTATCTGTCTTGGTTCTTTGTTTTATTTCATTCATTCATCTATCACTTAAACTGCATTATAAAATTGTCGATTTTAAATCAATATTTTAAACCAATATAAAACCTACGAGCATGTTATTTCTGGCCTGTGTGCAGTTAATGGTGATGGATGTGGCAGTAAATGAACAGGCCGTGACAGAGAAATTGATTCCCCCAGCAAAGAGAAAGTGATGACGGTGTCGTGAAGACAACAGTCAAATCACAAAGACATTCAGAGAAACAGCTGCAGGGCCCAGGTTTTTTATCCCCGCCCAAATCTTTATGACAATTTGTAACTAGTGACTGTCTGTCTCCTTCACTTCCTCTCTCTCTCGGTTTCTTTCCTTCTCTTGTCAGGCTCTTAGATATTCTCTCTCTCACTGTCATTTTGAACAATTTCATGTGACTGAAGGTACAAACTGGAGAGCAAATCAAGTGCACCTATATGCCTACTGCTGGCAAATCAGATAGCTCAGATCACCGTGTCTGCAGCTTCCACCAGCCCACAGCGAAGTTGATAGTCGACTATATATTTTTGAATTATAATAATCCCAGCCCCCGTCCCCGCAGGAGGCCATTTGGTAGGCTGTCATTGTAAATAAGAATTTGTTCTTAACTGACTTGCCTAGTTAACTAAAGGTTAAATAATAAATAAATAAAACATCTCTCTCGTTTATTAAGGAAAAAGGTGTCTATTTCCATTTTCTCTACTTGCTATCACAACACTGGGTCAATATATTGATGTGTGTGTTCATCTGTGGATCTCAGCTAATAGATGCTCAGCTCACTGGTCCCAGAGGAGCTGTGTCTATACGTACAGAGAACACCATGCAGTTCACACAGTCACAATCAACAGACCTCTCTGTATGTGTGTGTGTGTGTGTGTGTGTGTGTGTGTGTGTGTGTGTGTGTGTGTGTGTGTGAGATAGAGAAAGAGAGACCTTTTTTTTAATAGGGCCCTATAAACAGAAAAAATCCAGACATTAAAATAGAATTCAACAATATTCAAAAATATATTGAACTTAACAGGAAATCAACTAAATGTATTGAACTTAATAGAAAATGCATTAATTTACCTAAGTTAATCATAAGACATGAACAAAATACATCAGTGACGTGTTTTCCTGCAACTTTCTGAAACGCCACAGGGATGGCCGGGCGGTGTACGTGTGGTCTACTACAAAAGTAACTACAAGGTAGCCTACACCTACCTGGCAGAATGATGTCATGACTATTCGCATCAATCCAGTGGACATTTGTTTTTGTTTTTTAAATTTTTAAATTTATTTCACCTTTATTTAACCAGGTAGGCTAGTTGAGAACAAGTTTTCATTTGCAACTGCGAACTGGCCAAAATAAAGCATGGCAGTGTGAACAGACAACACAGAGTTACACATGGAGTAAACAATTAACAAGTCAATACCACAGTAGAAAAAAAGGGGAGTCTATATAGATTGTGTGCAAAGGGCATGAGGAGGTAGGCGAATAATTACAATTTTGCAGATTAACACTGGAGTGATAAATGATCAGATGGTCATGTACAGGTAGAGATATTGGTGTGCAAAAGAGCAGAAAAGTAAATAAATAAAAACAGTATGGGGATGAGGTAGGTAAAAATGGGTGGGTTATTTACCGATAGACTATGTACAGCTGGATCGGTTAGCTGCTCAGATGGCAGATGTTTGAAGTTGGTGAGGGAGATAAAAGTCTCCAACTTCAGCGATTTTTGCAATTCGTTCCAGTCACAGGCAGCAGAAAACTGGAACGAAAGGCGGCCAAATGAGGTGTTGGCTTTAGGGATGATCAGTGAGATACACCTGCTGGAGCGCGTGCTACGGATGGGTGTTGCCATCGTGACCAGTGAACTGAGATAAGGCGGAGCTTTACCTAGCATGGACTTGTAGATGACCTGGAGCCAGTGGGTCTGGCGACGAATATGTAGCAAGTGCCAGCCGACTAGAGCATACAAGTCACAGTGGTGGGTGGTATAAGGTGCTTTAGTGACAAAACGGATGGCACTGTGATAAACTGCATCCAGTTTGCTGAGTAGAGTGTTGGAAGCAATTTTGTAGATGACGTCGCCAAAGTCAAGGATCGGTAGGATAGTCAGTTTTACTAGGATAAGTTGGCGGCGTGAGTGAAGGAGGCTTTGTTGCGGAATAGAAAGCAGACTCTTGATTTGATTTTCGATTGGAGATGTTTGATATGAGTCTGGAAGGAGAGTTTACAGTCTAGCCAGACACCTCGGTACTTATAGATGTCCACATATTCAAGGTCGGAACCAGCCAGGGTGGTGATGCTGGTCAGGCGTGCGGGTGCAGGCAGCGAACGGTTGAAAAGCATGCATTTGATTTTACTAGCGTTTAAGAGCAGTTGGAGCCCACGGAAAGAGTGTTGTATGGCATTGAAGCTCGTTTGGAGGTTAGATAGCACAGTGTCCAAGGACGGGCCGGAAGTATATAGAATGGTGTCGTCTGCGTAGAGGTGGATCAGGGAATCGCCCGCAGCAAGAGCAACATCATTGATATATACAGAGAAAAGAGTCGGCCCGAGGATTGAACCCTGTGGCACCCCCATAGAGACTGCCAGAGGACCGGACAGCATGCCCTCCGATTTGACACACTGAACTCTGTCTGCAAAGTAATTGGTGAACCAGGCAAGGCAGTCATCCGAAAAACTGAGGCTACTGAGTCTGCCGATAAGAATATGAACTTTTGCAATCACATGCGAGCTGCAGAAACACCGCTAACCAAACAATGGTCTCTGGCTGGTACCCAGCTGAATACACCCAAAATCCTACATTCTTATATTTGTCCCAGAACTCAAAAGTGGTTTCCTGATGTGGTTTAAGCATTGATATGGACTTAGAACATCATTTTTTTTTTCTCAATTAAAAAAAAAAGTAGTGTGATTTTGAAAGTGAAAACGTGAAAAAAAAATGATTTGGGGGGGGCTGAGAAGAAACAGAACCACCCAAAAAATGAGCCCTAGTGTGAGTGTGGCTGCAATAGTCTGTGTGCTCTCTGAAAACACACACACCGTCCTCCAAATGATGAATCACCACACACACACATTAGAAACATTGTGTGTATCAAGCAGTGGGCATCCAGAAGCCAGAGGTGGAAGGTGAGAAAGGGAACGCTACACTAGTTTAATGTGTAATACTCTGCACACACACCACACACACACACACACACACACACACACACACACACACACACACACACACACACACACACACACCAAACCCATCAGAGGAAGGGAGGGAGGAAGAGCAATGCAATTATCATTTCACAGGCCTCCGTTACAAAGGACAGCAGAAATTAAATACCAATTAAGAGCTCGGAGCAGACAAACGAGAAGCTTCTGCTTTAAATGCAACACGCGCACGTACAGTAGGCAGGCACACACACAGTCCACCGGAGGCTGCTGAGGGGGTGATAATGGCTGGAACGGAGCGAATGGAATCCATTAGTGGTGGTGGGTTTATATCCCTGACTGAAGTCCCATCTTCAAACCAGCACTGCTTTCATTTCTTCAGTCACATTGAGCCACCAAATGCCTTGTTCCAACAACGCTATTAGTCTATGGGATTGTTCTTTTGTGCATAAACATAGAATAGGTACTGCAATTAGACTACTAACAATTCTTTACATTTCCCAAATGAGGTAACGTCTCAAACAGGTGCAAAGACAGAAGCCTATACACCTCATGTCTAACAGTGGGATAGAGCCTGCTGCATAGCCCTGCTGCTGGACAAGGAAGGGTTAACAACAATCTCATTTCTTCTCAACCACTGCCACACTTTACTTATGAATTGATTGTGGCTTCTTGCAGGGTTTAAACATAATCTAGTCTATTACTGCAGTCTGAGAAGACAGGGAGGACTAGGGGCCGCCTTCGAGGGTCTCCAGACCTAATCCCCATCCAAGATCACCCTCCCTTCACACCCTTCTTCCTCCCGCCACCCCCAGACCATATCACCCTTCCTTCACCCTCCTCTTCCTCCCTCCACCTCCAGACCATATCACACTCCTCTTCCTCCCTCCACCCCCAGACCATATCACCCTCCTCTTCCTCCCTTCACCTCCAGACCATATGCTAAATGGCATATATTATTATTATTATTATTATTATTATTATTATTATCATATCACCCTCCTCTTCCTCCCTTCACCTCCACACCATATCACCCTCCTCTTCTTCCCTCTACCTCCAGACCATATCACCCTCCTCTTCCTCCCTTCACCTCCAGACCATATCACCCTCTTCCTCCCTTCACCTCCACACCATATCACCCTCCTCTTCCTTCCTTCACCTCCACACCATATCACCCTCCTCTTCCTCCCTTCACCTCCACACCATATCACCCTCCTCTTCCTCCCTCCACCTCCACACCATATCACCCTCCTCTTCCTCCCTTCACCTCCACACCATATCACCCTTCCTTCACCCTCCTCTACCTTTCAGAGCATGAATCTGTTCATGCATGTCACCTGGGAGAGAGACCATATGAAACCATGTATATTTTATTCATACAGTAAGATAATTAACCTTTGAAAGGGTTTAAGCTTCCTGCTGCCTCCATTCAATGTGAACATCACCCTGCATACGGGGAATGGGGAAATGTGAACACTTTTACCACTTTAAAAGCAATGGCTTTGCTGTAACTGGGCTAGGGAACGATGCCCAAGGGAATATGTAGTGGCACAGGTAGCTAGTTTATGTGTGCAGGCATAAATACAAATGCATATTTATCTACTATAAATACAAGCACAGTTCGAATCCCCGAACCAACAAGGTGAAGAATCTGTTCATGAGCAAGGCACTTAACCCTAATTGTTCCAGTGTCACCGTTGACCATTGCTGAGCCTGGCCGTGACCTCACTCTCCAATGGTGTCTCAGGGGGAGTTGGGATATACAAAAATCCCATTTCCAATTCACACATACGTATACATTATTATTATTTTAACACACACATATGGGTGGCCTGTAGCGCTCTCTAACAGCCAGACCTACTTTACGGGTGTAATAACATGGTCCTAATGGAGACAGTGCTCGGTGCAATGACCTCAGTGTTTAAATGATGCGATGCCTGGGACCAACAGCACACGATAACTACATTACATTGTGAGGGAGTCCATTTCAGCCCTGCTCTGAAATGCTGTGAATCATCTGATTGCTGTAAGTGTCGGTTCGTCTGAATATGTCAGGCTTGGAGAAAACCTAACACACACGGAGGCAGGGAGAGAGGGGCATGCACATGCACAGTAGCGTTGCGTCACGGGGGTGGGTAAGAAGAAAAGAGACTGACAACTACAATTCCCCTTTTCACTCACAGATGTATATCATAATCTGATCATGCAATTATGTCTTCTGGTTCTCCCATCTTAGACCTACAAATGTTACCAATTATAATTATACACACATCCATATTTTCCTTTGATTATTCAACCAGCAGAGCAGAACACTTCATCTTAACCTGCACAGGAATCCATTAGAGAGAGCGAGCCAGAGATAAAGCGGATGGGAATGGGGGACAAAAGAGAGCGAGCCAGAGAGAAAGAGGATGGGAATGGGGGACAAAAGAGAGAGAGCCAGAGAAAAAGAGGATGGGGGACAAAAGAGAGAGAGCGCCAGAGAGAAAGAGGATGGGGGACAAAAGAGAGAGAGCCAGAGAGAAAGAGGATGGGGGACAAAAAAGAAAGCCAGAGAGAAAGAGGATGGGGGACAAAAGAGAGATAGACAGAGAGAAAGAGGATGGGGGGGACAAAAGAGAGAGAGCCAGAGAGAAAGAGGATGGGGGACAAAAGAGAGAGAGCCAGAGAGAAAGAGGATGGGGACAAAAGAGAGAGAGCCAGAGAGAAAGAGGATGGGGGACAAAAGAGAGAGAGCCAGAGAGAAAGAGGATGGGGACAAAAGAGAGAGAGCCAGAGAGAAAGAGGATGGGGGACAAAAGAGAGAGAGCCAGAGAGAAAGAGGATGGGGACAAAAGAGAGAGCGCCAGAGAGAAAGAGGATGGGGGACAAAAGAGAGAGAGCCAGAGAGAAAGAGGATGGGGGACAAAAGAGAGAGAGCCAGAGAGAAAGAGGATGGGGGACAAAAGAGAGAGAGCCAGAGAGAAAGAGGATGGGGGACAAAAGAGAGAGATGGGGACAGAGAGAAAGAGGATGGGGGACAAAAAGAGAGAGAGCCAGAGAGAAAGAGGATGGGGGACAAAAGAGAGAGAGCCAGAGAGAAAGAGGATGGGGGACAAAAGAGAGAGAGCCAGAGAGAAAGAGGATGGGGGACAAAAGAGAGAGAGCCAGAGAGAAAGAGGATGTGGGACAAAAGAGAGAGAGCGCCAGAGAGAAAGAGGATGGGGGACAAAAGAGAGAGAGCGCCAGAGAGAAAGAGGATGGGGGACAAAAGAGAGAGAGCCAGAGAGAAAGAGGATGGGGGACAAAAGAGAGAGAGACAGAGAGAAAGAGGATGGGGGACAAAAGAGAGAGAGAGCCAGAGAGAAAGAGGATGGGGGACAAAAGAGAGAGAGCCAGAGAGAAAGAGGATGGGGGACAAAAGAGAGAGCCAGAGAGAAAGAGGATGGGGGACAAAAGAGAGAGAGCGCCAGAGAGAAAGAGGATGGGGACAAAAGAGAGAGAGCGCCAGAGAGAAAGAGGATGGGGGACAAAAGAGAGAGAGCCAGAGAGAAAGAGGATGGGGGACAAAAGAGAGAGAGACAGAGAGAAAGAGGATGGGGGACAAAAGAGAGAGAGACAGAGAGAAAGAGGATGGGGGACAAAAGAGAGAGAGAGCCAGAGAGAAAGAGGATGGGGGACAAAAGAGAGAGAGCCAGAGAGAAAGAGGATGGGAATGGGGGACAAAAGAGAGAGAGCCAGAGAGAAAGAGGATGGGAATGGGGGACAAAAGAGAGAGAGCCAGAGAGAAAGAGGATGGGAATGGGGGACAAAAGAGAGAGAGCCAGAGAGAAAGAGGATGGGAGACAAAAGAGAGCGAGCCAGAGAGAAAGAGGATGGGAATGGGGGACAAAAGAGAGCGAGCCAGAGAGAAAGAGGCTGGGAATGGGGGACAAAAGAGAGAGAGCCAGAGAGAAAGAAGATGGGGGACAAAAGAGAGTGAGCCAGAGACAAAGAGGATGGGAATGGGGGACAAAAGAGAGAGAGCCAGAGAGAAAGAGGGTGGGAATGGGGGACAAAAGAGAGCGAGCCAGAGAGAAAGAGGATGGGAGACAAAAAGAGAGCGAGCCAGAGAGAAAGAGGATGGGAATGGGGGACAAAAGAGAGCGAGCCAGAGAGAAAGAGGGTGGGAATGGGGGACAAAAGAGAGCGAGCCAGAGAGAAAGAGGATGGGAATGGGGGACAAAAGAGAGCGAGCCAGAGAGAAAGAGGATGGGAATGGGGGACAAAAGAGAGCGAGCCAGAGAGAAAGAGGATGGGAATGGGGGACTAAAGAGAGCGAGCCAGAGAGAAAGAGGATGGGAATGGGGGACTAAAGAGAGCGAGCCAGAGAGAAAGAGGATGGGGGACAAAAGAGAGAGAGCCAGAGAGAAAGAGGATGGGGGACAAAAGAGAGAGAGCGCCAGAGAGAAAGAGGATGGGGGACAAAAGAGAGAGAGCCAGAGAGAAAGAGGATGGGGGACAAGAGAGAGAGAGCAAGAGAGAAAGAGGATGGGGGACAAAAGAGAGAGAGCCAGAGAGAAAGAGGATGGGGGACAAAAGAGAGAGGACCAGAGAGAAAGAGGATGGGGGACAAAAGAGAGAGAGCCAGAGAGAAAGAGGATGGGGGACAAAAGAGAGAGAGCCAGAGAGAAAGAGGATGGGAATGGGGGACAAAAGAGAGAGAGCCAGAGAGAAAGAGGATGGGGGACAAAAGAGAGAGAGCCAGAGAGAAAGAGGATGGGGGACAAAAGAGAGAGAGCCAGAGAGAAAGAGGATGGGGGACAAAAGAGAGAGCCAGAGAGAAAGAGGATGGGGGACAAAAGAGAGAGAGAGCCAGAGAGAAAGAGGAGGGGGGACAAAAGAGAGAGAGCCAGAGAGAAAGAGGATGGGGGACAAAAGAGAGAGAGCCAGAGAGAAAGAGGATGGGGGACACAAGAGAGAGCGCCAGAGAGAAAGAGGATGGGGGACAAAAGAGAGAGAGCCAGAGCGAAAGAGGATGGGGACAAAAGAGAGAGCCAGAGAGAAAGAGGATGGGAATGGGGGACAAAAGAGAGAGAGCCAGAGAGAAAGAGGATGGGAATGGGGGACAAAAGAGAGAGAGCCAGAGAGAAAGAGGATGGGAATGGGGGACAAAAGAGAGAGAGCCAGAGAGAAAGAAGATGGGGGACAAAAGAGAGTGAGCCAGAGACAAAGAGGATGGGACTGGGGGACAAAAGAGAGAGAGAGCCAGAGAGAGAAAGAGGATGGGGGACAAAAGAGAGAGAGCCAGAGAGAAAGAGGATGGGGGACAAAAGAGAGAAAGCCAGAGAGAAAGAGGATGGGGACAAAAAGAGAGATAGACAGAGAGAAAGAGGATGGGAATGGGGGACAAAAGACAAAGAGAGATGGGGGACAAAAAAGAGAGAGAGCCAGAGAGAAAGAGAGAAAGAGAGATGGGGGGACAAAAGAGAGAGCCAGAGAGCAAAAGAGAGAAAGAGGATGGGGGACAAAAGAGAGAGAGAGCCAGAGAGAAAGAGGATGGGGGACAAAAGAGAGAGAGCCAGAGAAAAGAGGAGAAAAGAGAGAGAGCCAGAGAGAGCCAGAGAGAAAGAGGATGGGGACAAAAAGAGAGAGAGCCAGAAGAGGATGGGGGACAAAAGAGAGAGAGCCAGAGAGAAAGAGGATGGGGACAAAAGAGAGAGGCCAGAGAGAAAGAGGGATGGGGGACAAAAGAGAGATAGAAATGGGGACAAAAGAGAGATAGAGAAAGAGGATGGGGACAAAAGAGAGAGCCAGAGAGAAAGAGGATGGGGACAAAAGAGAGAGAGCCAGAAAAGAGAGAGAGACAAAAGAGAGAGAGCCAGAGAGAAAGAGAGAAAGAGGATGGGGACAAAATGGGGGACAAAAGAGAGAGAGAGCCAGAGAGAAAGAGGATGGGGGACAAAAGAGAGAGAGAGCCAGAGAGAAAGAGGATGGGGACAAAAGAGAGAGAGCCAGAGAGAAAGAGGATGGGGGACAAAAGAGAGAGAGAGCCAGAGAGAAAGAGGATGGGGGACAAAAAGAGAGAGAGCCAGAGAGAAAGAAAGAGGATGGGGGACAAAAAGAGAGAGAGCCAGAGAGAAAGAGGATGGGGACAAAAAGAGAGAGAGCCAGAGAGAAAGAGGATGGGGGACAAAAGAGAGAGAGCCAGAGAGAAAGAGGAGCCAGAGAGAAAGAGGATGGGGACAAAAAGAGAGAGAGCCAGAGAGAAAGAGGATGGGGACAAAAGAGAGAGAGCCAGAGAGAAAGAGGATGGGGGGACAAGCCAGAGAGAGGATGGGGGACAAAAGAGAGAGAGAGCCAGAGAGAAAGAGGATGGGGGACAAAAGAGAGAGAGCCAGAGAGAAAGAGGATGGGGGACAAAAGAGAGAGAGCCAGAGAGAAAGAGGATGGGGGACAAAAGAGAGAGAGCCAGAGAGAAAGAGGATGGGGGACAAAAGAGAGAGCCAGAGAGAAAGAGGATGGGAAAAAGAGTGACAAAAGAGAGATAGCCAGAGAGAAAGAGGATGGGGGGACAAAAAGAGAGAGAGCCAGAGAGAAAGATGGGGGATGGGGGACAAAAGACAAAAGAGAGAGCCAGAGAGAAAGAGGATGGGGGACAAAAGAGAGAGAGCCAGAGAGAAAGAGGATGGGGACAAAAGAGAGAGAGCCAGAGAGAAAGAGGATGGGGGACAAAAGAGAGAGAGCCAGAGAGAAAGAGGATGGGGACAAAAGAGAGAGAGCCAGAGAGAAAGAGGATGGGGGACAAAAGAGAGAGAGCCAGAGAGAAAGATGGGGGACAAAAGAGAGAGAGGGAGAAAAATGGGGGACAAAAGAGAGAGAGCCAGAGAGAAAGAGGATGGGGGACAAAAGAGAGAGAGCCAGAGAGAAAGAGGATGGGGGACAAAAGAGAGAGAGCCAGAGAGAAAGAGGATGGGGGACAAAAGAGAGAGAGCCAGAGAGAAAGAGGATGGGGGACAAAAGAGAGAGAGCGCCAGAGAGAAAGAGGATGGGGGGACAAAAGAGAGAGAGCCAGAGAGAAAGAGGATGGGGACAAAAGAGAGAGAGCCAGAGAGAAAGAGGATGGGGGACAAAAGAGAGAGAGCCAGAGAGAAAGAGGATGGGGGACAAAAGAGAGAGAGCCAGAGAGAAAGAGGATGGGGGACAAAAGAGAGAGAGCCAGAGAGAAAGAGGATGGGGACAAAAGAGAGAGAGCCAGAGAGAAAGAGGATGGGGGACAAAAGAGAGAGAGCCAGAGAGAAAGAGGATGGGGGACAAAAGAGAGAGAGCCAGAGAGAAAGAGGATGGGGACAAAAGAGAGAGAGAGCCAGAGAGAAAGAGGAGAGAGAAAGAGAGAGAAGAGAGAAAGAGGATGGGGACAAAAGAGAGAGAGAGCCAGAGAGAAAGAGGATGGGGGACAAAAAGAGAGAGAGCCAGAGAGAGCCAGAGAGAAAAGAGGAGAGCCAGAGAGAAAGAGGATGGGAATGGGGACAAAAGAGAGAGAGCCAGAGAGAAAGAGGATGGGAATGGGGGACAAAAGAGAGAGAGCCAGAGAGAAAGAGGATGGGAATGGGGGACAAAAGAGAGAGAGCCAGAGAGAAAGAGGATGGGAGACAAAAGAGAGCGAGCCAGAGAGAAAGAGGATGGGAATGGGGGACAAAAGAGAGCGAGCCAGAGAGAAAGAGGCTGGGAATGGGGGACAAAAGAGAGAGAGCCAGAGAGAAAGAGGATGGGAATGGGGGACAAAAGAGAGAGAGCCAGAGAGAAAGAAGATGGGGGACAAAAGAGAGTGAGCCAGAGACAAAGAGGATGGGAATGGGGGACAAAAGAGAGAGAGCCAGAGAGAAAGAGGGTGGGAATGGGGGACAAAAGAGAGAGAGCCAGAGAGAAAGAGGATGGGAGACAAAAGAGAGCGAGCCAGAGAGAAAGAGGATGGGAATGGGGGACAAAAGAGAGCGAGCCAGAGAGAAAGAGGGTGGGAATGGGGACAAAAGAGAGAGAGCCAGAGAGAAAGAGGATGGGAATGGGGGACTAAAGAGAGCGAGCCAGAGAGAAAGAGGATGGGAATGGGGGACTAAAGAGAGCGAGCCAGAGAGAAAGAGGATGGGGGACAAAAGAGAGAGAGCCAGAGAGAAAGAGGATGGGGGACAAAAGAGAGAGAGCCAGAGAGAAAGAGGATGGGGGACAAAAGAGAGAGAGCCAGAGAGAAAGAGGATGGGGACAAGAGAGAGAGCAAGAGAGAAAGAGGATGGGGGACAAAAGAGAGAGAGCCAGAGAGAAAGAGGATGGGGGACAAAAGAGAGAGGACCAGAGAGAAAGAGGATGGGGGACAAAAGAGAGAGAGCCAGAGAGAAAGAGGATGGGGGACAAAAGAGAGAGAGCCAGAGAGAAAGAGGATGGGAATGGGGGACAAAAGAGAGAGAGCCATGGGGGACAAAAGAGAAAGAGAAAGAGGATGGGGACAAAAGAGAGAGAGCCAGAGAGAAAGAGGATGGGGACAAAAGAGAGAGAGCCAGAGAGAAAGAGGATGGGGACAAAAGAGAGAGAGCCAGAGAGAAAGAGGATGGGGACAAAAAGAGAGAGAGCCAGAGAGAAAGAGGATGGGGGACAAAAGAGAGAGAGCCAGAGAGAAAGAGGATGGGGGACAAAAGAGAGAGAGCCAGAGAGAAAGAGGATGGGGGACAAAAGAGAAGAGCCAGAGAAAGAGGATGGGGACAAAAGAGAGAGCCAGAGAGAAAGAGGATGGGAATGGGGACAAAAAGAGAGAGAGCCAGAGAGAAAGAGGATGGGAATGGGGGACAAAAGAGAGAGAGCCAGAGAGAAAGAGGATGGGAATGGGGGACAAAAAGAGAGAGAGCCAGAGAGAAAGAAGATGGGGGACAAAAGAGAGTGAGCCAGAGACAAAGAGGATGGGATGGGGGACAAAAAGAGAGAGAGCCAGAGAGAAAGAGGATGGGGGACAAAAGAGAGAGAGCCAGAGAGAAAGAGGATGGGGGACAAAAGAGGAAATGGGGGACAAAAGAGAGAGAGACAGAGAGAAAGAGGATGGGGGGGGGCCAGAGAGAAAGAGGATGGGGACAAAAGAGAGAGCCAGAGAGAAAGAGGATGGGGACAAAAGAGGGGACCAGAGAGAAAGAGGATGGGGGACAAAAGAGAGAGAGCCAGAGAGAAAGAGGATGGGGGAGAGCCAGAGAGAAAGAGGATGGGGGACAAAAGAGAGAGAGCCAGAGAGAAAGAGGATGGGGGACAAAAGAGAGAGCCAGAGAGAAAGAGGATGGGGGACAAAAGAGAGAGAGCCAGAGAGAAAGAGGATGGGGGACAAAAGAGAGAGAGCCAGAGAGAAAGAGGATGGGGGACAAAAAAGAGAGAGAGCCAGAGAGAAAGAGGATGGGGGACAAAAGAGAGAGAGAGCCAGAGAGAAAGAGGATGGGGGACAAAAGAGAGAGCCAGAGAGAAAGAGGATGGGGGACAAAAGAGAGAGAGCCAGAGAGAAAGAGGATGGGGACAAAAGAGAGAGAGCCAGAGAGAAAGAGGATGTGGGACAAAAGAGAGAGAGAGAGAGAAAGAGGATGGGGGACAAAAGAGAGAGAGCCAGAGAGAAAGAGGATGGGGGACAAAAGAGAGAGAGACAGAGAGAAAGAGGATGGGGGACAAAAGAGAGAGAGAGCCAGAGAGAAAGAGGATGGGGGACAAAAAGAGAGAGAGCCAGAGAGAAAGAGGATGGGGGACAAAAGAGAGAGAGCCAGAGAGAAAGAGGATGGGGGACAAAAGAGAGAGAGACAGAGAGAAAGAGGATGGGGACAAAAGAGAGAGCGCCAGAGAGAAAGAGGATGGGGACAAAAGAGAGAGAGCCAGAGAGAAAGAGGATGGGGGACAAAAGGGGAGATAGAGAAAAGAGAGAGAGAGCCAGAGAGAAAGAGGATGGGGGACAAAAGAGAGAGAGCCAGAGAGAAAGAGGATGGGAATGGGGGACAAAAGAGAGAGAGCCAGAGAGAAAGAGGATGGGAATGGGGGACAAAAGAGAGAAAAGAAAGAGGATGGGAATGGGGGACAAAAAGAGAGAGAGCCAAGAGAAAGAGGATGGGAGACAAAAAGAGAGCGAGCCAGAGAGAAAGAGGATGGGAATGGGGGACAAAAGAGAGCGAGCCAGAGAGAAAGAGGCTGGGAATGGGGGACAAAAAGAGAGAGCCAGAGAGAAAGAGGATGGGAATGGGGGACAAAAGAGAGAGAGCCAGAGAGAAAGAAGATGGGGGACAAAAGAGAGTGAGCCAGAGACAAAGAGGATGGGAATGGGGACAAAAGAGAGAGAGCCAGAGAGAAAGAAGTGGGAATGGGGGACAAAAAGAGAGAGCCAGAGAGAAAGAGGATGGGGGACAAAAGAGAAGAGAGAGAAAGAGGATGGGGACAAAAGAGAGAGAGCCAGAGAGAAAGAGATGGGGGACAAGAGAGAGCCAGAGAGAAAGAGGATGGGGGACAAAAGAGAGGAGCCAGAGAGAAAGAGGATGGGGACAAAAGAGAGAGAGCCAGAGAGAAAGAGGATGGGGACAAAAGAGAGAGAGCCAGAGAGAAAGAGGATGGGGAGAGAGCCAAAGAGATGGGGGACAAAAAGAGAGCCAGATGAGGATGGGGACAAGAGCCAGAGAGAAAGAGGATGGGGACACAAGAGAGAGCCAGAGAGAAAGAGGATGGGGACAAAAGAGAGAGAGCCAGAGAGAAAGAGGATGGGGACAAAAGAGAGAAAGCCAGAGAGAAAGAGGATGGGAATGGGGGACAAAAAAGAGAGAGAGCCAGAGAGAAAGAGGATGGGAATGGGGACAAAAGAGAGAGAGCCAGAGAGAAAGAGGATGGGAATGGGGGACAAAAGAGAGAGAGCCAGAGAGAAAGAAGATGGGGGACAAAAGAGAGTGAGCCAGAGACAAAGAGGATGGGAGTGGGGGACAAAAGAGAGAGAGCCAGAGAGAAAGAGGGTGGGAATGGGGGACAAAAGAGAGCGAGCCAGAGAGAAAGAGGATGGGAGACAAAAGAGAGCGAGCCAGAGAGAAAGAGGATGGGAATGGTGGACAAAAGAGAGCGAGCCAGAGAGAAAGAGGGTGGGAATGGGGGACAAAAGAGAGTGAGCCAGAGAGAAAGAGGATGGGAATGGGGGACAAAAGAGAGGGCCAGAGAGAAAAGGAGATGGGGACAAAAGAGAGAGAGAGCCAGAGAGAAAGAGGATGGGGACAAAAGAGAGAGAGCCAGAGAGAAAGAGGATGGGGGACAAAAAAGAGAGCCAGAGAGAAAGAGGAGACAAAAAGAGGATGGGGGACAAAAAGAGAGAGAGCCAGAGAGAAAGAGGATGGGGGACAAAAGAGAGAGAGCCAGAGAGAAAGAGGATGGGGACAAAAGAGAGAGAGCGCCAGAGAGAAAGAGGATGGGGACAAAAGAGAGAGAGCCAGAGAGAAAGAGGATGGGGGACAAAAGAGAGAGAGACAGAGAGAAAGAGGATGGGGGACAAAAGAGAGAGAGAGCCAGAGAGAAAGAGGATGGGGGACAAAAGAGAGAGAGCCAGAGAGAAAGAGGATGGGAATGGGGGACAAAAGAGAGAAAGCCAGAGAGAAAAGAGGATGGGAATGGGGGACAAAAGAGAGAGAAGAGAGAAAGAGGATGGGAATGGGGGACAAAAAGAGAGAGCCAGAGAGAAAGAGGATGGGATGGGGGACAAAAGAGAGAGAGCCAGAGAGAAAGAGGATGGGAATGGGGGACAAAAGAGAGCGAGCCAGAGAGAAAGAGGCTGGGAATGGGGGACAAAAGAGAGCGAGCCAGAGAGAAAGAGGATGGGAATGGGGGACAAAAGAGAGAGAGCCAGAGAGAAAGAAGATGGGGGACAAAAGAGAGTGAGCCAGAGACAAAGAGGATGGGAATGGGGGACAAAAGAGAGAGAGCCAGAGAGAAAGAGGGTGGGAATGGGGGACAAAAGAGAGAGAGCCAGAGAGAAAGAGGATGGGGGACAAAAGAGAGAGAGCGCCAGAGAGAAAGAGGATGGGGGACAAAAGAGAGAGAGCCAGAGAGAAAGAGGATGGGGGACACAAGAGAGAGCGCCAGAGAGAAAGAGGATGGGGGACAAAAGAGAGAGAGCCAGAGCGAAAGAGGATGGGGACAAAAGAGAGAAAGCCAGAGAGAAAGAGGATGGGAATGGGGGACAAAAGAGAGAGAGCCAGAGAGAAAGAGGATGGGAATGGGGGACAAAAGAGAGAGAGCCAGAGAGAAAGAGGATGGGAATGGGGGACAAAAGAGAGAGAGCCAGAGAGAAAGAAGATGGGGGACAAAAGAGAGTGAGCCAGAGACAAAGAGGATGGGACTGGGGGACAAAAGAGAGAGAGCCAGAGAGAAAGAGGGTGGGAATGGGGGACAAAAAAGAGCGAGCCAGAGAGAAAGAGGATGGGAGACAAAAGAGAGCGAGCCAGAGAGAAAGAGGATGGGAATGGTGGACAAAAGAGAGCGAGCCAGAGAGAAAGAGGGTGGGAATGGGGGACAAAAGAGAGTGAGCCAGAGAGAAAGAGGATGGGAATGGGGGACAAAAGAGAGCGAGCCAGAGAGAAAGAGGATGGGAATGGGGGACAAAAGAGAGCGAGCCAGAGAGAAAGAGGGTGGGAATGGGGGACAAAAGAGAGCGAGCCAGAGAGAAAGAGGATGGGGGACAAAAGAGAGCGAGCCAGAGAGAAAGAGGATGGGGGACAAAAGAGAGAGAGCCAGAGAGAAAGAGGATGGGGGACAAAAGAGAGAGAGCCAGAGAGAAAGAGGATGGGGGACAAAAGAGAGAGAGCGCCAGAGAGAAAGAGGATGGGGGACAAAAGAGAGAGAGCCAGAGAGAAAGAGGATGGGGGACAAAAGAGAGAGAGCCAGAGAGAAAGAGGATGGGGGACAAAAGAGAGAGAGCCAGAGAGAAAGAGGATGGGGGACAAAAGAGAGAGCACCAGAGAGAAAGAGGATGGGGGACAAAAGAGAGAGAGCCAGAGAGAAAGAGGATGGGGGACAAAAGAGAGAGAGACAGAGAGAAAGAGGATGGGAATGGGGGACAAAAGAGAGAGAGCCAGAGAGAAAGAGGATGGGGGACAAAAGAGAGAGAGCCAGAGAGAAAGAGGATGGGGGACAAAAGAGAGAGAGCCAGAGAGAAAGAGGATGGGAATGGGGGACAAAAGAGAGAGAGCCAGAGAGAAAGAGGATGGGAATGGGGACAAAAGAGAGAGAGCCAGAGAGAAAGAGGATGGGAATGGGGGACAAAAAGAGAGAGCCAGAGAGAAAGAAGATGGGGGACAAAAGAGAGTGAGCCAGAGACAAAGAGGATGGGAATGGGGGACAAAAGAGAGAGAGCCAGAGAGAAAGAGGGTGGGAATGGGGGACAAAAGAGAGCGAGCCAGAGAGAAAGAGGATGGGAGACAAAAGAGAGCGAGCCAGAGAGAAAGAGGATGGGAATGGGGGACAAAAGAGAGCGAGCCAGAGAGAAAGAGGGTGGGAATGGGGGACAAAAGAGAGCGAGCCAGAGAGAAAGAGGATGGGAATGGGGGACAAAAGAGAGAGCCAGAGAGAAAGAGGATGGGAATGGGGACAAAAGAGAGCGAGCCAAAGAGAAAGAGGATGGGAATGGGGGACCAAAGAGAGCGAGCCAGAGAGAAAGAGGATGGGAATGGGGGACTAAAGAGAGCGAGCCAGAGAGAAAGAGGATGGGGGGGACTAAAGAGAGCGAGCCAGAGAGAAAGAGGATGGGGGACAAAAGAGAGAGAGCCAGAGAGAAAGAGGATGGGGACAAAAGAGAGAGAGCCAGAGAGAAAGAGGATGGGGACAAAAAGAGAGAGCGCCAGAGAGAAAGAGGATGGGGGACAAAGAGAGAGAGCCAGAGAGAAAGAGGATGGGGACAAAAGAGAGAGAGCCAGAGAGAAAGAGGATGGGGGACAAAAGAGAGAGAGCGAGAGAAAGAGGATGGGGGACAAAGAAGAGCCAGAGAGAAAGAGGATGGGGACAAAAGAGAGAGAGCCAGAGAGAAAGAGGATGGGGGACAAAAGAGAGAGAGCCAGAGAGAAAGAGGATGGGGGACAAAAAGAGAGAGCCAGAGAGAAAGAGGATGGGGACAAAAGAGAGAGCCAGAGAGAAAAGAGGATGGGGACAAAAAGAGAGAGAGCCAGAGAGAAAGAGGATGGGGGACAAAAGAGAGAGACACAGAGAGAAAGAGGATGGGGGACAAAAAGAGAGAGCCAGAGAGAAAGAGGATGGGGAACAAAAGAGAGAGAGCCAGAGAGAAAGAGGATGGGGGACAAAAGAGAGAGAGCCAGAGAGAAAGAGGATGGGGATGGGGGACAAAAGAGAGAGAGCCAGAGAGAAAGAGGATGGGAATGGGGGACAAAAGAGAAAGAGCCAGAGAGAAAGAGGATGGGAATGGGGGACAAAAGAGAGAGAGCCAGAGAGAAAGAGGATGGGAATGGGGGACAAAAGAGAGAGAGCCAGAGAGAAAGAAGATGGGGGACAAAAGAGAGTGAGCCAGAGACAAAGAGGATGGGAATGGGGGACAAAAGAGAGAGAGCCAGAGAGAAAGAGGGTGGGAATGGGGGACAAAAGAGAGCGAGCCAGAGAGAAAGAGGATGGGAGACAAAAGAGAGCGAGCCAGAGAGAAAGAGGATGGGAATGGGGGACAAAAGAGAGCGAGCCAGAGAGAAAGAGGGTGGGAATGGGGGACAAAAGAGAGCGAGCCAGAGAGAAAGAGGATGGGAATGGGGGACAAAAGAGAGCGAGCCAGAGAGAAAGAGGATGGGAATGGGGGACAAAAGAGAGCGAGCCAGAGAGAAAGAGGATGGGAATGGGGGACTAAAAGAGAGCGAGCCAGAGAGAAAGAGGATGGGAATGGGGGACTAAAGAGAGCGAGCCAGAGAGAAAGAGGATGGGGGACAAAAAGAGAGAGAGCCAGAGAGAAAGAGGATGGGGGACAAAAAGAGAGAGAGCGCCAGAGAGAAAGAGGATGGGGGACAAAAGAGAGAGAGAGCCAGAGAGAAAGAGGATGGGGACAAAAGAGAGAGAGCCAGAGAGAAAGAGGATGGGGGACAAAAAGAGAGAGCCAGAGAGAAAGAGGATGGGGGACAAAAGAGAGAGAGCCAGAGAGAAAGAGGATGGGAATGGGGGACTAAAGAGAGCGAGCCAGAGAGAAAGAGGATGGGGGACAAAGAGAGAGAGCCAGAGAGAAAGAGGATGGGGGACAAAAGAGAGAGCCAGAGAGAAAGAGGATGGGGACAAAAGAGAGAGCCAGAGAGAAAGAGGATGGGGGACAAAAAGAGAGAGCCAGAGAGAAAGAGGATGGGGGACAAAAAGAGAGAGAGCCAGAGAGAAAGAGGATGGGAATGGGGGACTAAAGAGAGCGAGCCAGAGAGAAAGAGGATGGGAATGGGGGACTAAAGAGAGCGAGCCAGAGAGAAAGAGGATGGGAATGGGGGACTAAAGAGAGCGAGCCAGAGAGAAAGAGGATGGGAATGGGGGACTAAAGAGAGCGAGCCAGAGAGAAAGAGGATGGGAATGGGGGACTAAAGAGAGCGAGCCAGAGAGAAAGAGGATGGGAATGGGGGACTAAAGAGAGAGAGCCAGAGAGAAAGAGGATGGGAATGGGGGACTAAAGAGAGAGAGCCAGAGAGAAAGAGGATGGGAATGGGGGACTAAAGAGAGAGAGCCAGAGAGAAAGAGGATGGGAATGGGGGACTAAAGAGAGCGAGCCAGAGAGAAAGAGGATGGGAATGGGGGACTAAAGAGAGCGAGCCAGAGAGAAAGAGGATGGGAATGGGGGACTAAAGAGAGAGAGCCAGAGAGAAAGAGGATGGGAATGGGGGACAAAAGAGAGCGAGCAGCAGCAAGAGAAGATAAGTGTTTCTATCAAAGTGTTTCTGCTGCCGCTTTAACAGTCAGTGACTGCACTGGGGTGAGGCTGAGAGGAAAATAGAAAAATCAGCAGTGTGTGTGTGTGTGACTGAGTGTGTGTGACAGTGTGTGACAGTGTGTGACAGTGTGTGTGTGACAGTGTGTGTGACAGTGTGACAGTGTGTGTGTGTGTGACAGTGTGACAGTGTGTGTGACAGTGTGTGTGACAGTGTGACAGTGTGTGTGAGTGTGACAGTGTGTGTGACAGTGTGTGTGACAGTGTGTGTGTGTGTGTGTGTGTGTGTGTGTGTGTGTGTGTGTGTGTGTGTGTGTGTGTGTGTGTGTGTGTGTGTGTGTGTGTGTGACAGTGTGTGTGTGTGTGTGTGTGTGTGTGTGTGTGTGTGCGCGACAGTGTGTGTGTGTGTGTGCGCGACAGTGTGTGTGTGTGTGTGTGTGTGTGTGTGTGTGTGTGTGCGCGACAGTGTGTGTGTGTGTGTGTGTGTGTGTGTGCGCGACAGTGTGTGTGTGTGTGTGTGTGTGTGTGTGCGCGACAGTGTGTGTGTGTGTGCGACAGTGTGTGTGTGCAATGACAGTGTGTGTGTGCGCGACAGTGTGTGTGTGCGCGACAGTGTGTGTGTGCGCGACAGTGTGTGTGTGCGCGACAGTGTGTGTGTGCGCGACAGTGTGTGTGTGCGCGACAGTGTGTGTGTGCGCGACAGTGTGTGTGTGCGCGACAGTGTGTGTGTGCGACTGAGCTCAGGGTTCTATTTTTAGCTCACATGCTTGAGCTCATGTGCTGACAGTGAGGCGGGCGGTGTGGAGGCGGGCGGTGTGGAGGCGGGCAAGAGCAAGATGCTATTTTTAGACTACATGCGGCTGACTCCCCGTAACCCCCGGTTACCAGCAGCCTCAGGGCCGACTCCATCTCCATCAATACCGGCCCTGCTGTATCACGTGCACCTCCATCAGACGGGCAGCTGTAGAAACAGATCTATACGAACAATTACAGTATGGATATACAGCATGGACATGCTAATGAATTGATCAGCATGCTATCTAAATTCAGTCAACGCAGAGTTTGCAGACAGGACATTCTAGAGGTTTCTCTCTACGTAGACAAACAAAGCTTTGAGAACACACCGTTGGATGTGGAAATGATACACTTCATTAATGAATTATCTAGTAGGTTGGTATATCTCATGATAAAACATCTGTTTGGGTTTCAACTAGAGGAGATTATAGCTGTGAATTAATTGGATTAGAGGAAAACACAGGATGTTGCCTGGCCTGAGGGTTTCAACTGTTTACAAGTTTCAGAAGACAAAGCAAATAGAATACTATGATTCTGAATGTGTTGATATTACAGCACTACATATTTCTCAACTTACTTACATTTTGATGCTGTCACACACCATACACACACACACACACACACAAATAACACACACACACACACACACACACACACACACACACACACACACACACACACACACACACACACACACACACACACACACACACACACACACACACACACACACACACAAATAACACACCCAAATAACACACACCCAAATAACACACACCCAAATAACACACACACACACCCACATAACAAACACCCAAATAACAAACACCCAAATAACACACACCCAAATAACACACACCCAAATAACACACACCCAAATAACATACACCCAAATACACACACCCAAATACACACACCCAAATACACACACCCAAATACACACACCCAAATACACACACACACACAAATAACACCCCCTGGATGTGAAGTGAACCTCAGAACATTCAGGTCTCATCTCTGTCGCAGAGGAAGCGCCAAAAGCCTGCACGCACGCACACACAAACCACGGCCCCCATCTCCTCAGCAGACAGATATTACAGAGCATCGTAAGGAAATGGTCTAATAATATTCTCTGCCTTCTTGTAAGACACACAGGAGATTGGATAAGTGGTCACCATGGAAACCATATGTGTGTGACACACGTATTGGTGCCGATAGGGATGTGTAAACAGAAAGAGGTCTGACTGAGTGTGTGTGGGTAAAATGAGAAACACTGCAGTCACCACTTGTTGGGGTGCCAGAGGAGGTCTCTTTCTCGCTCTCTCTACGCTGTGTCACACATGCGGACACCCCCTGACCAAAGCCCTCTAGGAGACACAGCTGAAGAGGGGAGGGGTTGCCTGGGAGGGGTGTCGACCAGAAGCCACCACTGGATCAACTGAATGATCCAGGACACATCCAGGCTGCCATGCCACGTGTCTGACTAAAGATAGTCACAGTACGCAGATGCTGGCAAAACGATCATGTCTAATGAAAAAAGGCCAGAACATAGGCTGATAATAATACAATTGCAAACTAGCCTAGTGTCTTTTAAACAACCTTACCAGCAAGTAGCTGGGGAAAGATTCATTTCAGATTGCTGTGCAATGGGCTGTTGTTTCAAAGTTCTCTATCACCCATGTCTGGATACAGGCTGGGCGGATCAAAATGGGCCGCCACCACCACCACCACAGAGCTGGAAGACCAAAACCTCAGCAGAAACCTGTGAATCAAACCGAGGCTTCAGGCCACACAGGAAATACCAGCAGGCTGCAGCATGTACGGAGCAAAGGAACTTAAAGGATATTACGGGGACGATGACAAGGCTGGGTTGAAAAGGAAGGCTTCATCACCACACAAGGAGACACTCCCGTCATGGATGTTCACCCTGAGCTTTCGTTCACACAGAAAAGACAGACAAACAGAGATATAAAAAGAGGACATCCCTCAGGGATTCTCTCTGTCTGGAAGTCAGAGCTTAAACTGATACACTTCAGGCACTTAAAATACCACACGCACAAAAATGCACTCGCACACACACACACACAAACAAGGAAGTCAATGTGGAGAACAACAGCCATGGCTGTTGGTTCTGGTCCATTTGTCTTCGAGTTTCCTAGGGCTTAGGGAACATGTTTCTCACAGTAGTTTGTTTGGAAGATGACAGATATACACCCAGTGGTCAGTTTATTAGGTACACTCCCTTGTTCACTAAAATGATTTACACCTACAGACAGTGAGTCACCACGGCACCGTGGCTTGCTATATAAAGCAGGCAGACAGGCATCCAGTTACTGTTTGATTGAACGTTAGAATGGGCAAAACAAGTGACCTGGGCAACTTGGAGCATGGTATGATGGTCGGTGCCAGGCGCGCCAGTTCCAGTATCTCAGAACTGACTGCCACCCGGGGCTTTTCAAGCACAACAATGTCTAGGGTTGACCGAGAATGATGTGGCAAACAAAAACATCCAGTCAGTGGCAGTCCTGTGGTTACCGAGAATGATGTGGCAAACAAAAACATCCAGTCAGTGGCAGTCCTGTGGTTACCGAGAATGATGTGGCAAACAAAAACATCCAGTCAGTGGCAGTCCTGTGGTTACCGAGAATGATGTGGCAAACAAAAACATCCAGTCAGTGGCAGTCCTGTGGTTACCGAGAATGATGTGGCAATCAAAAACATCCAGTCAGTGGCAGTCCTGTGGTTACCGAGAATGATGTGGCAAACAAAAACATCCAGTCAGTGGCAGTCCTGTGGTTACCGAGAATGATGTGGCAAACAAAAACATCCAGTCAGTGGCAGTCCTGTGGTTACCGAGAATGATGTGGCAATCAAAAACATCCAGTCAGTGGCAGTCCTGTGGTTACCGAGAATGATGTGGCAAACAAAAACATCCAGTCAGTGGCAGTCCTGTGGTTACCGAGAATGATGTGGCAAACAAAAACATCCAGTCAGTGGCAGTCCTGTGGTTACCGAGAATGATGTGGCAAACAAAAACATCCAGTCAGTGGCAGTCCTGTGGTTACCGAGAATGATGTGGCAAACAAAAACATCCAGTCAGTGGCAGTCCTGTGGTTACCGAGAATGATGTGGCAAACAAAAACATCCAGTCAGTGGCAGTCCTGTGGTTACAGAGAATGATGTGGCAATCAAAAACATCCAGTCAGTGGCAGTCCTGTGGTTACCGAGAATGATGTGGCAAACAAAAACATCCAGTCAGTGGCAGTCCTGTGGTTACCGAGAATGATGTGGCAAACAAAAACATCCAGTCAGTGGCAGTCCTGTGGTTACCGAGAATGATGTGGCAAACAAAAACATCCAGTCAGTGGCAGTCCTGTGGTTACCGAGAATGATGTGGCAAACAAAAACATCCAGTCAGTGGCAGTCCTGTGGTTACAGAGAATGATGTGGCAATCAAAAACATCCAGTCAGTGGCAGTCCTGTGGTTACCGAGAATGATGTGGCAATCAAAAACATCCAGTCAGTGGCAGTCCTGTGGTTACCGAGAATGATGTGGCAAACAAAAACATCCAGTCAGTGGCAGTCCTGTGGTTACCGAGAATGATGTGGCAAACAAAAACATCCAGTCAGTGGCAGTCCTGTGGTTACCGAGAATGATGTGGCAATCAAAAACATCCAGTCAGTGGCAGTCCTGTGGGCGAAAACAGCTTGTTGATGAGAGAGATCGAGTGGAGAATAGCAAGAATCGTACAAGCTAACAGGCGGGCCACAAACAGGCAAATAACGGAGCAGTACAACAATGGTGTACAGAACAGCATCTCGGAACGCACAACTCGTCGATTTATTGCAGCAGACGACCATACCGGGTTCCACTCCTATCAGCTAAAAACAAGAAGCTGCTCCAGCGACCATGCAATCACCAACACTGAGGAGTGGAAAAACATTGCCTGGTCCACCCAATCCCAGTTACTGTTGCGTCATGCTGATGGCATTGCGTTGTGTCATGCTGAGTCACTGTTGCATCACGCTGAGTCACTGTTTCGTCACGCTGAGTCACTGTTGCGTCACTCACTGTTGCGTCACGCTGATGGCATTGCATTGCGTCACGCCGAGTCACTGTTGCGTCACACTGATGGCATTGCGTTGCGTCACGCTGAGTCATTGTTGCGTCACGCTGATGGCATTGCATTGCGTCACGCCGAGCCACTGTTGCGTCACGCCGAGCCACTGTTGCGTCACTGTTGCATCACGCTGATGGCATTGCGTTGCGTCACGCTGAGTCATTGTTGCGTCACGCTGATGGCATTGCGTCACGCCGAGCCACTGTTGCGTCACGCCGAGCCACTGTTGCGTCACTGTTGCATCACGCTGATGGCATTGCATTGCGTCACGCTGAGTCACTGTTGCATCACGCTGATGGCATTGCATTGCGTCACGCCGAGTCACTGTTGCATCACGCAGAGTCACTGTTGCATCACGCAGAGTCACTGTTGCATCACGCAGAGTCACTGTTGCATCACGCAGAGTCACTGTTGCATCACGCAGAGTCACTGTTGCATCACGCAGAGTCACTGTTGCATCACGCAGAGTCACTGTTGCATCACGCAGAGTCACTGTTGCATCACGCAGAGTCACTGTTGCATCACGCAGAGTCACTGTTGCATCACGCAGAGTCACTGTTGCATCACGCAGAGTCACTGTTGCATCACGCCGAGTCACTGTTGCATCACGCCGAGTCACTGTTGCATCACGCCGAGTCACTGTTGCATCACGCCGAGTCACTGTTGCATCACGCCGAGTCACTGTTGCATCATCCGGATTTGGAGTAAGCAGCATGAGTCCATGGGCCCCATCCTACCTGGTGTCAACAGTACATGCTGGCAGCAGTGGTGGAATGGAATGGAGAATGTTTTCCTGGCACACATTAGGTCCTTTGATACCAATTGAGCAAGAATTTCCAGAAGAATTCTGGCTGTTCTGGTACTGTTCTGTACCTAATAAACTGGCAACTGAGTGTATTTCGCTTTCTGTTCATCAACAAGTATGTCACTCGTCCCCGCTACATTGGCTTACTTAGCTTTATTCAGGGCTGCATAAAGGTTCTCTCATTTTAATTGTGGGTTATGGTCCCTTGAGGTCTCATGCTGTGAATTTCATTAAAGTCATGAATAATATTGTAGCAGCCCATACAAATCAAGACAAAGATGAACTTAAACACCAAAGGGGTCAATGAATTTTGGAGAGCACAAAGACAAAAGAATCAAACTAAAATAGACACAAGTCCTGCTCTTTCTATTCTCCCTATCCCCCACGGTGAAAACCTCATACAAAAGCATGTCTGGTTGAAGAGGCAGACAGAGGTCTGTGTTCGAGCTTTCTAGGGCTTCCAAACATCAGAGGGGCCATTCTTATTCATATCGCTGTCTTCATCTCACCTCTCATCTGTCTTTCAGCAGTAATGAACAGGAACGAGGGTTAAAGATCTAGGAGGAGGCTGAGCGTTGAAAGATGGGAGAACATGAAAGCAACCAAACCTCTTTCTTTCTGCCATGAACGAGCAGCGTCATATTTCTGCAAATTAAAATCCCCAGTGTAGCTTTAAACTAATAGAATAGCACTATATAAACAGAGAGGGGTTTTGTTAATTACTCCTCCTCTGCATCCACATGCCCTATGCATTGTTGTATTAATGCAAATAACATTCCCAGCTTAACTTTAAACTAATAGAATAGCACTATATAAACAGAGAGGGTTTTTGTTAACGCAATATATACAGATGGAATAATTGTTTAAAAAAAAGTTAATAAACTGCATAAAAGATTATTTGGACAATTTCCCTTCTTAATATCTTATAGAATCCAGGGTTTAAGTTCACTGAGTGTTTTCCTGTTCTAATGTATGGAAGCTCAGGCGGGATTCAGAGCTCTTTGTCTCCACCGCAGCTGTAATACCAGCGATTAAAAATGAACCGCTGACCTGTGTGTGCACTGGCTCACGTGCACATTCTTAATTAAAACTCTTTAAAAGATAACACAAGCTCTTTAAAAAGACGTCTCTGAATGCAGTTGGTGCATCATTCCTAACGTGTTATCATTTTACCAATAGACGAGAGAACAAGGAGCTTACTGTCACTTCCCTGGAAAAATTAGGAGACCTCCCTACATCTTTTGAGCAGCAAAATGGACCTAACTTATGAACCAGCCGTGTAGAGTATAAGAAAGACAAACATTCACACTAATCATTTGTAGAGCTGTCCTAAAAGCTACATTGTCCAATAGTCGGCGGCAGGCAGGTAGCCTAGTGGTTAGAGTGTTGGGCTCAGTAACCGAAAGGTTGCTAGATCGAATCCCCGAGCTGACAAGGTAAAAATCTGTCGTTCGGCCCCTGAACATGGCAGTTAACCACACTGTTCCTAGCCGTCATTGTAAATAAGAATGTGTTATTAACTGACTTGCCAAGTTAAATAAAGACTAAATAAAAGTTAAATAAAATAAAGTCCTAGAGAAGGATATTCTGAAAAGAACAACCCCCCACACCACCCCATGTTCTCTCCAGGAAGTAAGAGAGCATTCCTCTCTGGTAGAGTAGGGCTTGTTGTGGGGCACCCATGTGGTGTTCCCCACACACGCACACTTCCCCACCTGTACTCATCGCAGGAGGAGGACGGTGCTCAGAGATAGCTGTGACAGGAATCAGAATTCGGTAATGTTCAGAGGGTTAACTGGCGGTATGAGGAAGAGAGGAGAGGAATGGAGACAGGGAGAGAGGCGAGGTTCAGAGATAGGAAGGGGAAAGGGAGGGCGAGGAAGCGAGGAGAGGAATGGAGACAGGGAGAGAGGCGAGGTTCAGAGATAGGAAGGGGAAAGGGAGGGCGAGGAAGAGAGGAGATGAATGGAGACAGGGAGAGAGGCGAGGTTCAGAGATAGGAAGGGGAAAGGGAGGGAGAGGAAGCGAGGAGAGGAATGGAGACAGGGAGAGAGGCGAGGTTCAGAGATAGGAAGGGGAAAGGGAGGGCGAGGAAGAGAGGAGAGGAATGGAGACAGGGAGAGAGGCGAGGTTCAGAGATAGGAAGGGGAAAGGGAGGGAGAGGAATGGAGACAGGGAGAGAGGCGAGGTTCAGAGATAGGAAGGGGAAAGGGAGGGCGAGGAAGAGAGGAGAGGAATGGAGACAGGGAGAGGCGAGGTTCAGAGATAGGAAGGGGAAAGGGAGGGCGAGGAAGAGAGGAGAGGAATGGAGACAGGGAGAGAGGCGAGGTTCAGAGATAGGAAGGGGAAAGGGAGGGCGAGGAAGCGACAGTGTCAGAATAATCCAATGTCAAGACGTAGAGTAGCTCACTGTAAACAAACTTCCAACATGTCTTCATGAATGTGCGTTTAGAGATGCAGCTAGGGGGGGTTTAAAGGGATTGTTCATTTCATGCATTTTCCAGGTCGTATGTGGGCTTATAGGATTACCTGGGGTCGAAGCTCGACTGGCAGTTCGTATTGACCCCGTTCTGGGTCCGTTGAGTATGGGAGGCTTACAGGGTAAGGAATGTCATCCACTGACTCCCTTTGAATGGGCAGGTTAAAGGTCACATACCTCTGACACTCTGAGGCGTGCAGCACCAGGTCCTGGTTGTTGTTGGCGCTGACCGTCAGCTCATGTTCTGTTGAATTGAATACATCCAGCAGCAGGTGGCACTGACGGGTTCTGGGGAGAAAGATAGAACCGGGTCTTCACATCAGAATCTCCAAAATGTAACAGCTACAGGACAACTTTGTTTGGACGTTTTAAAGAAACATTTGCCGAAACTGAAGGGGTATAGCTAGCTAACGACCTCCTTTTCCACTTGGAAAAAAACAGTGGATAGACTTGTTAGCTACATTAACTAGGAATCTGCCTCCCGAAAATAGATTCTCCCAAGTGGGTGTGATTCTCCCAAGTCGGATTCCACCTGGTGACCTGTTCACCGTCTGCCCTGGCCTGTCTGGTACAGGTACCCCCGCCACACACTCACTATTGTGGCGAGTGACTCTGAACTTACAACGGCTAGCCCCAAGTCGTTATATTTTTTCTTGTGCTTTATGCTATTTGCCTCAGGACTCCTGCGTGCTTTGTTGACTATGAACTTGCTTGTTTACCTGGCCGTGGGACATACTGTTGTTCCCACACTGGGGACTCTGACTCTCTAATGGCTACACAGACTCTTGGCCTCCCATCCTATTCTAACCACCTCTCACCAGCTTTGTATTCATGTTACCTGATGAAATTGCTGCACAATATGATCTTGTTGCCATCTGATGCACATTCAAATGTCATAAAAATCAACACTGCAGAAATCTCCCTGTCCTCTGCCTTAACCTGATTGTATTACTTCTGATGATTTCTGGAAATGTGCATGTACACCCTGGCCCATCTACTGCTGTTAGCCCCAATTCTGATTTGGGCTCTGATATCTGCTTCACTGATTTCTGCTCTCATAAAAACTTGGGTATTCTGCATGTTAACACTAGAAGCTTAATATCTAAAACGTATCAATTGAAAGTGTGGGTTAACAATTCCAATCCAGATGTGTTGGTCATTACTGAGATGTGGTTAAGAAAGAGTGTTTGGAACACTGATGTTTACCTTTCTGGTTATAACCTTTTTTCGGCAAGACAGATCTTCCAAAGGTGGGGGAGTGGCAATCTTTACCAAGGATCACCTTCAATGCTTGGTTGTCTCCACCAAGTCTGTCCCCCGAAAAATTGAATGGCTGGT
Source organism: Oncorhynchus keta (assembly GCF_023373465.1). NCBI lineage: Eukaryota > Metazoa > Chordata > Actinopteri > Salmoniformes > Salmonidae > Oncorhynchus > Oncorhynchus keta. Next base: position 15,757,891 of record NC_068440.1, read on the forward strand.
TTTAACAAATTAAACTTTGTTGACTGTTGCTTGGTGTTATCATCCACCATCAGCACCGGGCTGTACCCTACTTGCCCTAAGCTCTCTCCTGGCCCCTTAAACTAAGTCTGAATTTGTCCTGCTAGGTGACCTAAACTTCGACAAGCTTAAACCACCTGACCAAGTCCTAAAGCAATGGGACTCCCTAAATCTTTGTCAGATTATTACCAATCCCACAAGGTATGACTCCAAACACCCATAAAAGGTTACTCTACTCGATGCTATCCTCACATATAATCCTGATAGGTATCGGTCTGGTATTTTCTGTAATGACCTTAGGGATCACTGTTTTACAGCCTGTGTTTGTAATGTCTGCTCAGTGAAACAACCTGTCCTGATTTGTCATAGACGCTTGCTAAAAAACTTTAATGAGAATGCCTTCCTTCATGTCTTGGCCTTTGTAAATTGATATAGAATCTGCTTGATCCCCTCTGTCGAAGACACTTGGACCTTCTTTTTTGATATTTCAGTGGTATAAAAAAAAAACTTTCAGCCCCTGGTTCGACCACGATCTTGCAGAGTTACTCCACCTCAAGAATTCCATTTGGCAAAAGGCTCGAAACATGCATACTCGTTCAGGCAAATGAGAAATAAGTGCACTCAGACCATCCGGAAGGCCAAAGTTAGTTAGTTTAAGGAGCAGTTCTCTCTGTGGGTCTAACCCACATGGCTGAGCTCTTAAATCACCACTTCATTAAGTCAGAATTCATATTTGACTCAGCCATGCCTCCTTGCACGTCCAACATTTCCTCATCTCTCGCCCCTTCTAATGCGACTATCCCAAATGCTTCTCCCTATTTTTCCCCTGCCCAGCTACTCCTGCCCAGTTTTTCCCTGCAGGCAGTCACTGAAACCGAGGTGCTAGAGGAGCTCCTGAAACTTGACCCCCCAAAAATATCTGGGTTTAGACCCTTTCTTCTTTATGGTTGCAGCCCCTATAATCGCCAAGCCATTCTCAGACCTTTTTTAACCTGACTCTCCTCTCTGGGGAGGGTCCCATTGTTTGGAAGGCAGCCACAGTTCATCCTTTAATAAAAGGGAGAGATCAAGGTGATCCTAACGGTTATAGGCCTATTTCTATTTTGCCCTGTTTATCAAAAGTGTTTGAAAAACTTGTCAATAAACAGCTGACTGGCTTTCTTGATGTCTATAGTATCCCCTCTGGTATGCAATCTGGTTTCCGCTCAGGTTATAGACATATCACTGCATCCTTAAAGGTCCTCAATGATGTCACCATTGCCCTTGATTCTAAGCAATGTTGTGCTGCTATTTGTATTGACTTGACCAAAGCTTTTGATACAGTAGATCATTCCATTCTTGTGGGCTGGCTAAGGAGTATTGGTGTCTCTGAGGGGTCTTCGGCCTGGTTTACTAACTACCACTCTCAAAGAGTGCAGAGTATAAAATCTGAACATTTGCCACTGCCTGTCACCAAGTGAGTACACCAAGGCACAATACTTGGCCCCACGCACTTCTCAATTTACATCAACAACAAAGCTCAGGCAGTAGGAAGCTCTCTCATCCATTTATATGCAGATGTCCCCTCCCTGGATTTTGTATTAAACGCTCTACAACAAAGCTTTCTTAGTGTCCAACAAGCTTTCTCTGCCCTTAACCTTGTTCTGAACACCACCCGAAACAAAGGTCATGTGGTTTGGTAAGAAGAATGCCCCTCTCCCCAACGGTGTGATTACTACCTCTGAGGGTTTAGAGCTTAGAATGTATTTGGGAGTATGGCTAGACGGTGCACTGTCCTTCTCTCAGCACATATCAAAGCTGCAGACTAAAGTTAAATCTAGACTTGGTTGCCTTTTTCGTAATCGCTACTCTTTCACCCCAGCTGCCAAACTAACCCTGATTCAGATGACCATCCTACCTATGCTAGATTATGGAGATGTAATTTATAGATCAGCAAGTAAGGGTGCTCTCAAGCAGCTAGATGTTCTTTACCATTCGGCCATCAGATTTGCCACCAATGCTCCTTATAGGACGCATCAATGCACTCTATACTCCTCTGTAAACTGGTCATCTCTGTATACCCGTCACAAAACCCACTGGTGGATGCTTACTTATTAAACCCTCTTAGTCCTCATTACACCCTATCTGAGATATCTACTGCAGCCCTCATCCTCCACATACAGCACCCGTTCTGCCAGTCACATTCTGTTAAAGGTCCCCAAAGCACACACATCCCTGGGTCCCTACTCTTTTCAGTTCACTGCAGCTCGCGACTGGAACGAGCAGCAAAAAAAAACACTCAAACTGGACAGTTTTATCTCCAGCTCTTCATTCAAAGACTCAATCATGGACCCTCTTACTGACAATTGGGGCTGCTTTGCGTGATATATTGTTGTCTCTACCTTCTTGCCCTTTGTGCTGTTGTCTGTGCCCAATAACGTTTGTACCATGTTTTGTGCTGCTACAACGTTGTGTTGCTGCCATGTTGTGTTGCTACCATGTTGTTGTCATGTGTTGGGAAGGGAAATAAATAGAACCGGGTTAGAACCAACCACAGGTACACACACTGACGGGTACTGGGGAGAGAGTGAGCAGATGTTTTTAACTTCAAATAATAAAACATCAAGCGTGTAATTGTGAGTGTGTCCTGCCTACTCTCTTCAAATTGAAAAGCTACCATACACAGGCCACACCGTTTGCTAACCTAAAACCTACACAAGATGGAAAAATCATTCTATAATTATGCTGATATTATGTTGACAAATTAATTTATTGATGTATCCGATGTGAAATGTAAAGGTCAGTTCAGTGATCACAACACCAAGGTTATCTCTAAGCTATGACTGTGAGGAGAATTTAGACTTTAGAATTCAGAGACCGAAACGGAGACAAATAGTTGGCTGCCTTGAATCATTTATTCACATCTTAGATCTTTAGAAGCCCAGTCAGTCAGTCAGTCAGTCAGTCAGTCTCCCGGGTAGATACTTGTTGAAATGGTTCACTTTTAAAACATTTCTACCTCTGGTACAGCGCCAACGTCTGTGATGTGCAAGTTGCCACATTATAAACTTTGTCCAGATGACTTCCTGATAGTTTTTGCTATTAAGCTACTTCCGTGGTGACAGTTTCCACAGCCCTGTTCTACGGCGCTGTCTCCTGATTGGCTAAGCTGCTGTGTCGGTGCTTCCTGATTGATGGTTCAGCTAAACGGTGGGGACGATAAATCAGTTGTCACCTCCTCTCTTTCTTGGTACTATCCTCCGCTGTGTTAATCATGTCTGCCAGCAGAGGCAAGGAGACAGTCGGAGAAACATGGACGCCCCCTGCTAGAAATATGGTATTTTAATTACGGTGACACTTTATTAGAGGCCGGGGCAAACTCTAATGATGTCTCCATTTACTCAGGGATTTAAGAGGAGGGAGGAAGAAAGTAGAGCGAAAGGGTTGAGGACATTGGTGTCTCTCTAAGAGGAGGGAGGCAGACTGCTGAGATTTTTGGCCTGGAAAGCAGGTGAGTCATCAGAGTTCACCTACAGTACACAGCTGGTAGACATGAGACATCAGTACACAGCTGGTAGACATGAGACATCAATACACAGCTGGTAGAGTTGAGACATCAGTACACAGCTGGTAGACTTGAGACATCAATACACAGCTGGTAGACATGAGACATCAATACACAGCTGGTAGACATGAGACATCAGTACACAGCTGGTAGACATGAGACATCAGTACACAGCTGGTAGACATGAGACATCAGTACACAGCTGGTAGACATGAGACATCAGTACACAGCTGGTAGACATGAGACATCAGTACACAGCTGGTAGACATGAGACATCAGTACACAGCTGGTAGACATGAGACATCAGTACACAGCTGGTAGACATGAGACATCAGTACACAGCTGGTAGACATGAGACATCAGTACACAGCTGGTAGACATGAGACATCAGTACACAGCTGGTAGACATGAGACATCAGTACACAGCTGGTAGACATGAGACATCAGTACACAGCTGGTAGACATGAGACATCAGTACACAGCTGGTAGACATGAGACATCAGTACACAGCTGGTAGACATGAGACATCAGTACACAGCTGGTAGACATGAGACATCAGTACACAGCTGGTAGACATGAGACATCAGTACACAGCTGGTAGACATGAGACATCAGTACACAGCTGGTAGACATGAGACATCAGTACACAGCTGGTAGACATGAGACATCAGTACACAGCTGGTAGACATGAGACATCAGTACACAGCTGGTAGACATGAGACATCAGTACACAGCTGGTAGACATGAGACATCAGTACACAGCTGGTAGACATGAGACATCAGTACACAGCTGGTAGACATGAGACATCAGTACACAGCTGGTAGACATGAGACATCAGTACACAGCTGGTAGACATGAGACATCAGTTGTTTTTGAGTACCTCCTGCTGTACTGTGGACTACATACATTATTCTTATTTAAGACCATTCTGAAAACTTGACTGTCTTTTTCCAAGGAATGTTGCCTTTTATCTGTGTGGAAAAATAAGAAAGAAAAAGAGAATGTGAAAGACAGACAGACACGATAAACACAGACAGGCAGTCTGGAGAGGAGAAACAGACAGACAGACAGGCTGGAGAGGAGAAACAGACATACAGACAGGCTGGAGAAGAGAAACAGACATACAGACAGGCTGGAGAGGAGAAACAGACAGACAGACAGACAGGCAGGCTGGAGAGGAGAAACAGACATACAGACAGGCTGGAGAAGAGAAACAGACATACAGACAGGCTGGAGAGGAGAAACAGACATACAGACAGGCTGGAGAGGAGAAACAGACAGACAGACAGGCTGGAGAGGAGAAACAGACAGACAGACAGGCTGGAGAGGAGAAACAGACAGACAGGCTGGAGAGGAGAAACAGACAGACAGGCTGGAGAGGAGAAACAGACAGACAGGCTGGAGAAGAGAAACAGACAGACAGGCTGGAGAAGAGAAACAGACATACAGACAGGCTGGAGAAGAGAAACAGACATACAGACAGGCTGGAGAAGAGAAACAGACATACAGGCTGGAGAGGAGAAACAGACAGACAGACAGGCTGGAGAGGAGAAACAGACATACAGACAGGCTGGAGAAGAGAAACAGACATACAGACAGGCTGGAGAGGAGAAACAGACAGACAGACAGACAGGCTGGAGAGGAGAAACAGACATACAGACAGGCTGGAGAAGAGAAACAGACATACAGACAGGCTGGAGAGGAGAAACAGACATACAGACAGGCTGGAGAGGAGAAACAGACAGACAGACAGGCTGGAGAGGAGAAACAGACAGACAGACAGGCTGGAGAGGAGAAACAGACAGACAGGCTGGAGAAGAGAAACAGACATACAGACAGGCTGGAGAAGAGAAACAGACATACAGACAGGCTGGAGAGGAGAAACAGACATACAGACAGGCTGGAGAGGAGAAACAGACAGACAGACAGGCTGGAGAGGAGAAACAGACAGACAGGCTGGAGAGGAGAAACAGACAGACAGGCTGGAGAGGAGAAACAGACAGACAGGCTGGAGAGGAGAAACAAACAGACAGACAGGCTGGAGAAGAGAAAGAGACAGACAGGCTGGAGAAGAGAAACAGACAGACAGGCTGGAGAGGAGAAACAGACATACAGAGGCTGGAGAAGAGAAACAGACAGACAGACAGACAGACAGGCTGGAGAGGAGAAACAGACAGACAGACAGGCTGGAGAGGAGAAACAGACATACAGACAGGCTAGAGAAGAGAAACAGACAGGCTAGAGAAGAGAAACAGACAGACAGGCTAGAGAAGAGAAACAGACAGACAGGCTGGAGAGGAGAAACAGACAGACAGGCTGGAGAGGAGAAACAGACATACAGAGGCTGGAGAGGAGAAACATACAGACAGACAGGCTGGAGAGGAGAAACATACAGACAGACAGACAGACAGACAGACAGACAGACAGACAGGCTGGAGAGGAGAAACAGACATACAGAGGCTGGAGAGGAGAAACAGACATACAGAGGCTGGAGAAGAGAAACAGACAGACAGACAGGCTGGAGAAGAGAAACAGACAGACAGACAGACAGGCTGGAGAGGAGAAACAGACAGACAGGCTGGAGAAGAGAAACAGACAGACAGGCTGGAGAGGAGAAACAGACAGACAGGCTGGAGAGGAGAAACAGACATACAGAGGCTGGAGAAGAGAAACAGACAGACAGACAGACAGACAGGCTGGAGAGGAGAAACATACAGACAGACAGACAGGCTGGAGAGGAGAAACAGACATACAGACAGGCTAGAGAAGAGAAACAGACAGACAGGCTAGAGAAGAGAAACAGACAGACAGGCTGGAGAGGAGAAACAGACAGACAGGCTGGAGAGGAGAAACAGACATACAGAGGCTGGAGAGGAGAAACAGACATACAGAGGCTGGAGAGGAGAAACATACAGACAGACAGGCTGGAGAGGAGAAACATACAGACAGACAGACAGACAGACAGACAGGCTGGAGAGGAGAAACAGACATACAGAGGCTGGAGAGGAGAAACAGACATACAGAGGCTGGAGAAGAGAAACAGACAGACAGGCTGGAGAAGAGAAACAGACAGACAGACAGACAGGCTGGAGAGGAGAAACAGACAGACAAACTGGAGAAGAGAAAGACAGACAGACAGGCTGGAGAGGAGAAACAGACAGACAGGCTGGAGAGGAGAAACAGACAGACAGGCTGGAGAGGAGAAACAGACAGACAGGCTGGAGAGGAGAAACAGACAGACAGGCTGGAGAGGAGAAACAGACAGACAGGCTGGAGAGGAGAAACAGACAGACAGGCTGGAGAGGAGAAACAGACAGACAGACAGACAGACAGACAGACAGACAGACAGACAGACAGACAGACAGGAGAAGAGAAAGACAGACAGGCTGGAGAGGAGAAAGATAGACAGACAGACAGGCTGGAGAAGAGAAAGACAGACAGGCTGGAGAGGAGAACCAGACAGACAGACAGGCAGACAGACAGACAGGCTGGAGAGGAGAAACAGACAGACAGGCTGGAGAAGAGAAAGACAGACAGGCTGGAGAAGGGAAAGACAGACAGACAGGCTGGAGAAGAGAAAGAGACAGGAGAGGAGAAACAGACAGACAGGATGGAGAAGAGAAAGACAGACAGACAGGCTGGAGAGGAGAACCAGACAGACAGAAAGGCAGACAGACAGACAGGCTGGAGAGGAGAAACAGACAGACAGGCTGGAGAAGAGAAAGACAGACAGACAGGCTGGAGAGGAGAAACAGACAGACAGACAGGCTGGAGAGGAGAAACAGACAGACAGACAGGCTGGAGAGGAGAACCAGACAGACAGACAGGTAGACAGACAGACAGGCTGGAGAGGAGAAACAGACACACAGGCTGGAGAAGAGAAAGACAGACAGGCTGGAGAAGAGAAAGACAGACAGACAGGCTGGAGAGGAGAAACAGACAGACAGACAGGCTGGAGAAGAGACAGACAGACAGGCTGGAGAAGAGAAAGACAGACAGGCTGGAGAAGAGAAAGACAGACAGGCTGGAGAAGAGAAAGACAGACAGGCTGGAGAAGAGAAAGACAGACAGGCTGGAGAAGAGAAAGACAGACAGACAGGCTGGAGAGGAGAAAGACAGTCAGACAGAGACAAGCTGGAGAGGAGAAACAGACAGAGATAGGCCGTAGAATAGAGGAGAGAGAAAGACTGGTGTGGAGAGAAGAAACAGCCTCCTACAGCAGCTAGGAAACAGTCCGTGATGAAAGGACAAACACCTTTGATGTTGTGATGTTAGGACTGGACAGGAATGGATGAGTGCTCCTTAATAGGTTTTCTTTACGTAATGTGTGCGTGTGTTCTAATGTGTGCGTGTGTTCTAATGTTCACAAACACCCTCCCACACACACCACCAGATCTTTCTGGACAGCGCTATGTCACGCTGACGAATGAGCCGTGAGATCAGCCATTCACCGTTATTGATTGGTAGAGAGGCCCCCCCATCCTGTCGGACAGAATAACTTACCAAACTTGGCAACCCATTCCCCAAACCTGGCGGCCCAGGGCAGCTCCTTTCTTCTTAGAGCCACCACTGATGGCCAAACAAGCTTTTAAACAGATGGCCATGCAAATCATTTGACTAGCTGTGTCTCTGGCTGTTTGTACCTACAAACACATCCACAACCATCAAACCCTGAGACCATGGATGAGACCACTTCTGCTACTCCTTTAGCTAGTTTGGTGTTATTCAGATTAGGGATGGACACTATATCGGTAAGCATATCGGAATCGGTCGATATTAAATAAAAATGCCAACATCAGTATGGGCCCGATGTCTAGTTTAACACCGATGTGCAAAGCCGATGTCAAAGCTGCCGTGCATACCTATATAACGTAGGTAGATGAGGTACGTACCTATATAACGTAGGTAGATGAGGTACGTACCTATATAACGTAGGTAGATGAGGTACGTACCTATATAACGTAGGTAGATGAGGTACACACCTATATAACGTAGGTAGATGAGGTACGTACCTATATAACGTAGGTAGATGAGGTACATACCTATATAACGTAGGTAGATGAGGTACGTACCTATATAACGTAGGTAGATGAGGTACGTACCTATATAACGTAGGTAGATGAGGTACGTACCTATATAACGATGACCTTTATAAGAGTAGATATATAACGTAGGTAGATGAGGATGCGTAACGTACCTATATAACGTAGGTAGATGAGGTACGTAACGTAGGTAGATGAGGTACGCACCCTAGGTAGATGAGGCACGTACCTATATAACGTAGGTAGATGAGGTACGTACCTATATAACGTAGGTAGATGAGGTACGTACCTATATAACGTAGGTAGATGAGGTACGTACCTATATAACGTAGGTAGATGAGGTACACACCTATATAACGTAGGTAGATGAGGTACGTAACGTACCTATAGATAACGTAGGTAGATGAGGTACGTACCTATATAACGTAGGTAGATGAGGTACGTACCTATATAACGTAGGTAGATGAGGTACGTACCTATATAACGTAGGTAGATGAGGTACACACCTATATAACGTAGGTAGATGAGGTACACACCTATATAGATGACGTAGGTAGATGAGGTACGTACCTATATAACGTAGGTAGATGATGAGGTAGATGACACACCTATATAACGTAGGTAGATGAGGTACGTACCTATATAACATAGGTAGATGAGGTACGTACCTATATAACGTAGGTAGATGAGGTACACACCTATATAACGTAGGTAGATGAGGTACGTACCTATATAACGTAGGTAGATGAGGTACGTACCTATATAACGTAGGTAGATGAGGTACGTACCTATATAACGTAGGTAGATGAGGTACGTACCTATATAACGTAGGTAGATGAGGTACGTACCTATATAACGTAGGTAGATGAGGTACGTACCTATATAACGTAGGTAGATGAGGTACGTACCTATATAACGTAGGTAGATGAGGTACGTACCTATATAACGTAGGTAGATGAGGTACGTACCTATATAACGTAGGTAGATGAGGTACGTACCTATATAACGTAGGTAGATGAGGTACGTACCTATATAACGTAGGTGGATGAGGTACATACCTATATAATGTAGGTAGATGAGGTACCTACCTATATAATGTAGGTAGATGAGGTACATACCTATATAACGTAGGTAGATGAGGTACACACCTATATAACGTAGGTAGATGAGGTACATACCTATATAACGTAGGTAGATGAGGTACGTATCTATATAACGTAGGTAGATGAGGTACGTACCTATATAAAGTAGGTAGATGAGGTACGTACCTATATAACGTAGGTAGATGAGGTACGTACCTATATAACGTAGGTGGATGAGGTACATACCTATATAATGTAGGTAGATGAGGTACCTACCTATATAATGTAGGTAGATGAGGTACGTACCTATATAACGTACTAAGCGCACACTTCCAACAACTAAACAAGTTCAAGTCGAGCAGCCATTTGAAAGAGTAATAACATTTCAGCGAGACAACTCAAAGACGAAACCCATTAAAGCCAAGATAATGGAATTCATTGCCCTTGACAATCAACCGTTCTCTGTCGTGGATGATGTTGGCTTTCTACGATTGGTTGAGCACCGCGAGCCCCGGTACACACTACCCAGTAGGCGCTATTTTTCAGATGTTGCCCTACCGGAGTTACACAGTATTGATAAAGCGCACATCCCTGAGCTACTTGCTATGGGCGTAACTGCTATTAGCTTCACAACTGATATTTGGACCAGCGATGTCAGCCCCATGAGCATGCTGAGTCTGACAGCACAGTGGGTCGACGAGGATATCGTACTGAGGAAAGCCGTATTGCATGTTCAAGAATGTGCTGGTTCTCATACCGCTGCTGCCATTTCAATGGCATTTGAGAACATGTTTGAAACTTGGAAACACTCCTAGCTCCATTCAAACAACTGACTGGAGAAATAAGCTCTTCAACTGCATCCCTGATGTGATACCCTGTCATGGCATTGAAACGCCTGCTCAACAAGACTGCCCACACAGACCGTGGGGTTAAAACTTACTCTACAAGAGGCTGTGAACAAGCAATTCTGTGGCATTCTCTCTGAGCATCTTTACTGTGTCGACACCCTGCTCGATGGTAGGTACAAGGACCGCTACTTCTTTAACAGGCATTCTCTCTGAGCCTCTTTACTGTGTCGCCACCCTGCGCAATGGTAGGTACAAGGACCGCTACTTCTTTAACAGGCATTCTCTCTGAGCCTCTTTACTGTGTTGCCACCATGCTCAATGGTAGGTACAAGGACCGCTACTTCTTTAACAGGCATTCTCTCTGAGCCTCTTTACTGTGTTGCCACCATGCTCAATGGTAGGTACAAGGACCGCTACTTCTTTAACAGGCATTCTCTCTGAGCCTCTTTACTGTCTCGCCACCATGCTCGATGGTAGGTACAAGGACCGCTACTTCTTTAATTGACAGTCTCTCTTTACTGTGTTGCCACCACGCTCGATGGTAGGTACAAGGACCGCTACTTCTTTAACAGGCATTCTCTCTGAGCCTCTTTACTGTCTCGCCACCATGCTCAATGGTGGGTACAAGGACCGCTACTTCTTTAACAGGCAGTCTCTCTGAGCCTCTTTACTGTCTCGCCACCACGCTCGATGGTGGGTACAAGGACCGCTACTTCTTTAACAGGCATTCTCTCTGAGCCTCTTTACTGTCTCGCCACCATGCTCAATGGTGGGTACAAGGACCGCTACTTCTTTAACAGGCAGTCTCTCTGAGCCTCTTTACTGTCTCGCCACCACGCTCGATGGTAGGTACAAGGACCGCTACTTCTTTAACAGGCATTCTCTCTGAGCCTCTTTACTGTCTCGCCACCATGCTCAATGGTGGGTACAAGGACCGCTACTTCTTTAACAGGCAGTCTCTCTGAGCCTCTTTACTGTCTCGCCACCACGCTCGATGGTAGGTACAAGGACCGCTACTTCTTTAACAGGCATTCTCTCTGAGCCTCTTTACTGTCTCGCCACCACGCTCGATGGTAGGTACAAGGACCGCTACTTCTTTAACAGGCATTCTCTCTGAGCCTCTTTACTGTCTCGCCACCACGCTCGATGGTAGGTACAAGGACCGCTACTTCTTTAACAGGCATTCTCTCTGAGCCTCTTTACTGTCTCGCCACCACGCTCGATGGTAGGTACAAGGACCGCTACTTCTTTAACAGGCATTCTCTCTGAGCCTCTTTAATGTGTCGCCACCACGCTCGATGGTGGGTACAAGGACCGCTACTTCGATGCAGACAAGAAACAGGGTTTACGTGAAATGTTAGACACAGCTGGACAAACGGAAACAGACAATGAGGAAGTGAAGCCACGGATGGACAGAGCTGAAACTTCACAGCTTGACATGTATGATGAAATCCTGTTTGAGACTGAACAAATGAACAATGAAACAGCACAGTAAATAAGTGAAAGAAATTGGTTTTGATGATGTTTTACTGGTAATATGTAAATGACAACAAAATTACCTTTTGGTCAGAATGTGTGTGTGTTTCAACTATTTAACTGTACTAGAATGCTTAAAAGGCCGCTAAAATGGTTAATATCGGTATCGTTTTTTTGGCAAGGATAATATTGGATATCGACCAAAAATATCATATTGGTGCAACACTAATTCAGATAGTCTCATCTGAAAAAGCAACCACAGGTGGCCGAGCTAGCCTAGTACTGTGGGGGTTGGTGTTTGTTTTTTAGGTGTGGTAGTGGTCAAAATGGCTGCCATCATCACAGGATAGAACCATCATCATCACAGGATAGAACCATCATCATCACAAGATAGAACCATCATCATCACAAGATAGAACCATCATCATCACAGGATAGAACCATCATCATCACAGGATAGAACCATCATCATCACAAGATAGAACCATCATCATCACAAGATAGAACCATCATCATCACAGGATAGAACCATCATCATCACAAGATAGAACCATCATCATCACAGGATAGAACCATCATCATCACAGGATAGAACCATCATCATCACAGGATAGAACCATCATCATCACAAGATAGAACCATCATCATCACAAGATAGAACCATCATCATCACAGGATAGAACCATCATCATCACAAGATAGAACCATCATCATCACAAGATAGAACCATCATCATCACAGGATAGAACCATCATCATCACAGGATAGAACCATCATCATCACAAGATAGAACCATCATCATCACAAGATAGAACCATCATCATCACAGGATAGAACCATCATCATCACAGGATAGAACCATCATCATCACATGATAGAACCATCATCATCACTGGGTAGAAGGTGGCGGCAGCGAGAACGAGGAGAAGCAGATCAACGGCTGGTCAATCCTCAATCCTCAGGATCCAAGATCAATATGTGACGATTCCTCCTCTGGCACAACACTGACAATACGTCTACAGCCCTCCTACATCAAATGAAATGTGCTTCATTACGTTTGGGCTGGGTGGATTTAGAGTCCTGCCAATGTGTTGCTATTTTTAGAGTGCGTGATGTGTGTGTGTGTGAGCCTGTGGGGAACAGTACACTGCCTGCATTTATGCAAGCAGAGCAGATAGAAGGCTGGGCTATCAACAAAAGGCTTAGACTGAAGACTGAACCATGTCCTGATAGCATGGAACATCTGTGCACGTGTGTGTTTGTGCGCATGTGTGTCTGACAGAATGAAACGCCCCATACGCTATGTCACATAACAGACCCCAGCTGCTGTACGCAATACCGGTACGGTTCCAACAGGTTTCTGTCATGAACAGATCCCTGACTATTTCACACATACACAACATGATCAAATGCCCGTCGAACATCTCATTTCAAAATCATGGGCATAACTAGATGTCAGAACATTGCTGCGGGGACTTTTTTTCAGCCAAAAGAGCATTTGCGAAGTCGGGCACTGATGTTGGGCGATTAGGCCTGGCTCACAGTCAGCATTCCAACTCATCCCAAAGGTGTTCAATGGGGTTGAGGTCAGGGCTCTGTGCAGGCCAGTCAAGAACTTCCACACTGATCTTGACAAATCATTTCTGTATGTACATCGCTTTATGCACGGGGGCATTGTCATGCTGAAAAAGGAAAGGGCTTTCCCAAAACTGTTGCCACAAAGTTGGAAGCACAAAATCGTATTCAATGTAATTGTATGCTGTAGTGTTAAGATTTCCCTTCACTGGTACTAAGGGGCTTAGCCAAAAATCATGAAAAACAGCCACAAACCATTATTCCTCCTCCACAAAACTTTACAGTTGGCACTATGCATTAGGACAGGTAGCGTTGTCCTGGCATCTGCCAAACTCAGATTTGTCCGTCGGACTGCCAGATATTGAAGCGTGATTCATTACTCCAGAGAATGCATTTTCACTGCTCCAGAGTCCAATGGCGACAAGCTATACACCACTCCAGCCGACGCTTGGCATTGCGTGTGGTGATCTTAAGCTTGTGTGCGTCTGCTTGGCCATGGAAACCCATTTCATGAAGCTCCCAACTAACAGTTCTTGTGCTGACGTTGCTTCCAGAAAAAGTTTGGAACTTGGTAGCGAGTGTTGCAACCGAGGACAAGCGTTTTTAAGCGCTAGGTGCTTCAGCATTAACCTGTTAAGTCGACCCTCTACTTTTTCGAACATTCTGTTAAAAATCGCGCAACATTTCAGCGCCCTGCTACTCAGGCCAGGAATATAGTATATGCATATGATTAGTATGTGTGGATAGAAAACACTCAGACGTTTATAAAACTGGTTAAATCACGGCTGTGACTATAACAGAACGTGCGTTTCATCGAAAAGTGCAGGAAAATCTGATCACTGAAAATGGAAATAAATATCCATGCGCGACTTCAAGGAATTGTTCAAAGTGAACCGAATTAAATGAGGCCGAGGTTGCAGTGCCTACAGCTTCCACACGTTGTCTAGAGTCTTGTCATTTGATTCAGCTTTGATTCTTGGTCTAACCGAATCAAGGGAATCGATTCTCCGGTCTCCGACCGGATGTTTTGGTCGAGCTCTTCCAAGACATTTTTTCGAGACAGACACCTATAGCATTGACATCGCCTCCTGATGAATTTTATCGCTTATTAACGTGTACTAATACCTAAAGTTGCATTACAAAAGTATTTCAAGTGTTTTGTGAAAGTTTATCGTCGACTTTTTGAATTTAAAAATTACGTTACGTTATGAAACGCTATTTTTTTTCCGTTTATCACACAGTCTTCATAGATCGATATCTAGGCTATATATATGGACCGATTTAATCGAAAAAAGACCCAATAGTGATTATGGGACATCTAGGAGTGCCAACAAAGAAGATGGTCAAAGGTAATGAATGTTTTATATTTTATTTGTGCGGTTTGTGTAGCGACGACTATGCTAATTATTTTGTTTACGTCCCTGCGGGTCTTTTGGGGTGTTACATGCTATCAGATAATAGCTTCTCATGCTTTCGCCGAAAAGCATTTTAAAAATCTGACTTGTCGCCTGGATTCACAACGAGTGTAGCTTTAATTCAATACCCTGCATGTGTATTTTAATGAACGTTTGAGTTTTAACTAATACTATTAGCATTTAGCGTAGTGCATTTGCATTTCCAGAGCTCTAGATGGGACGCCTGCGTGCCAGGTAAGAGCAAGAGGTTAACCGGCCCTGTGAGCTTGTGTGACATACCACTTTGTGGGTGAGCCATTGTGGCTCCTAGACGTTTCCACTTCACAATAACAGCACTTACAGTTGACTGGTGCAGCTTTAGCAAGGCAGAAATTTGACGAACTGATTTGTTGGAAAGGTGGCATCCTATGAATGTGCCATATTGAAAGTCACTGAGCTCTTCAGTAAGACCATTCTACTGCCAATGGTTGTCTACGGAGAACACACGGCTGCGTGCACGATATGCACCTGTCAGCAACGGGTGTAGCTGAAATAGCCGAATCCACTATTTTGAAGAGGTGTCCTCATACGTTTGTATATGGGCTCCCGAGTGGTGCAGGAGCTGCATGTCAGTGCAAGAGGCATCACTACAGAACCTGATTCAATTCTAGGCTGTGTCACAAACGGCCATGTTGGGAGTCCCATAGGGCGGCACATAATTGGCCCAGCGTCATCCGGGTTAGGTTTTGGCCAGGGTAGGCCATCTTTGAAAATAAGAATTTGTTCTTAACTGACTTGTCTAGTTAAATAAAGGTTAAATAAATAAAAATATACAGTTGAAGTCGGAAGTTTACATACACTTAGGTTGGAGTCATTAAAACTCGTTTTTCAACCACTCCACGAATTTGTTGTTAACAAGCTATAGTTTTGGCAAGTCGGTTAGGACATCTGCTTTGTGCATGACACAAGTCACTTTCCAACAATTGTTTACAGACAGATTATTTCACTTACAATTCACTGTATCACAATTCTAGTGGGTCAGAAGTTTACATACACTAAGTTGACTGTGCCTTGAAACAGCTTTGAAAACTGCAGAAAATTGTGTCATGGCTTTAGAAGCTTCTGATAGGCTAATTGACATCATTTGAGTCAAAGTGTACCTGTGGATGTATTTCAAAGCCTACCATTAAACTCAGTGTCTCGTGGGAAAATCATGGGAAAATCAAAAGAAATCAGCCAAGACCTCAGAAAAAGAAATTGCAGACCTCCTCAAGTCTGGTTCATCCTTGGGAGCAATTTCCAAACGCCTGAAGGTACCACGGTATTCTGTACAAACAATAGTATGTAAGTATAAACACCATGGGACCACGCAGCCATCATACTGCTCAGGAAGGAGACGCGTTCTGTCTCCTAGAGATGAAAGTACTTTGGTGGAAAGAGCAAATAAATCCCAGAACAACAGCAAAGGACCTTATGAAGATGCTGGGGGAAACAGGTACAAAAGTATCTATATCCACTGTAAAACGCGTCTTATATCGACATAACCTGAAAGGCCGCTCAGCAAGAAAGAAGCCACTGCTCCAAAACCACCATAAAAAAGCCAGACTACGGTTTGCAACTGCACATGGGGACAAAGATCGTACTTTTTGTAGAAATGTCCTCTGGTCTGATGAACCAAAAACAGAACTGATTGGTCATAATGACCAACGTTATGTTGTCGGGGTGCTTTGCTACAGGAGGGACTGTTGCACTTCACAAAATAGATGGCATCATGAGGGGGAAATTATATAGATATATTGAAGCAACATCTCAAGACAATCAAATGTATTGATAAAGCCCTTCTTACATCAGCTGATGTCACAAAGTGCTCTACAGAAACCCAACCGAAAACCCCAAACAGCAAGCAATGCAGGTGTAGAATCACGGTGGCTAGGAAAAACTCCCTAGAAAGGCCAGAACCTAGGAAGAAACATAGAGAGGAACCAGGCTATGAGGGGTGGCCAGTCCTCTTCTGGCTGTGCCGGGTGGAGATTATAACAGAACATGACATCAGTCAGGAAGTTAAAGCTTGGTCGCAAATGGGGCTTCCAAATGGACAATGACCAAAAGCATACATCCAAAGTTTGGATGGCTTAAGGACAACGAAGTCAAGGTATTGGAGTGGCCATCACAAAGCCAACATTTGAGGGCAGAACTGAAAAAGTGTATGTGAGCAAGGAGGCCTACAAACCTGACTCAGTTACACCAGATCTGTCAGGAGGTACTGGCCAAAATTCACCCAACTTATTGTGGGAAGCTTGCGGAAGTCTACCCAAAACGTTTGACCCAAGTTAAACAATTTAAAGGCCATGCTACCAAATACTAATTTAGTGTATGTAAACTTCTGACTGGGAGTGTGATGAAAGAAATAAAAGCTTAAATAAATCATTCTCTCTACCATTCTGATATTTCACATTCTTAAAATAATGTGGTGATCTTAACTCACCTAAGACAGGGTATTTTTACTAGGATTAAATGTCAGGAATTGAAAAACTGGGTTTAAATATATTTGGCTAAGGTGTATGTAAACTTCTGACTTCAACTGTATACACTACCATTCAAAACTTTGGGGTCAGTTAGAAATGTCCTTGTTTTTTAAAGAGGACATTCAAATAACAAAATTCATCAGAAATACAGTGCAGGCATTGTTAATGTTGTAAATGACGATTGTAGCTGGAAACGGCATATTCTTTAAAGGAATATCTACATAGGTGTACAGAGGCCCCATTATCAGCAACCATCAATCTTGTGTTCCAATGGCACATTGTGTTAGCTAATCCAAGTTTATCATTTTGAAAGGCTAATTAATCATTAGAAAACCCTTTTACAATTATGTTAGCACATCTGAAAACTTGTTTTGATTAAAGAAGCAATAAAACTGTCCTTCTTTAGACTAGATTACAGTCTCAAAATGGCCAGAAACGGCAATGCCATGCGAGAAATTGCCAAGAACCTGAAGATCTCATACAACGCTGTGTACAACGCCCTTCACAGAACAGCACAATTTGGCTCTAATCAGAACAGAAAGAGGAGTGGGAGGCCCTGGTGCACAACTGAGCAAGAGGACAAGTACATTAGTGTCTAGTTTGAGAAACAGACGCCTCACAATTCCTCAACTGGCAGCTTCATGAAATAGTACCCGCAAAACACCAGTCTCAATGTCAACACTGAAGAGGCGACTCCGAGATGCTGGACTTCTAGGTACATTCCAGGTGACTATCTCATGAAGCTGGTTGAGAGAATGCCAAGAGTGTGCAATGCTGTCATCAAGGCTACTTTGACGAATGTTTAACACTTTTTTGTTTACTACATGATTGCATATGTGTCATTTCATAGTTTTGATGTCTTCACTATTATTCTAAAATGTAGAAAATAGTACAAATAAAGAAAAAACCTGGAATGAGTAGGTGTCCAAACTTTTGACTGGTACTGTATATATACACATACACAGGTAACTGACAAAATAATGTAAACACCATTAAATTACACAAAGTATATTGAAAGCAGGTGCTTCCACACAGGTTTAGTATCTAAGTTAATTTAACAATTAACGTCGCATCATGGGGGGGTCATGTATACAAATACTGGGCAGGACATTATCTTGGCCATTATTTTGGCTACCATGGCTATGCCCCCATCCACAGGGCACAAGTGATTAGTGAATGGTTTGATGAGAATGAAAATGACATGTACAATATGCCACGGCCATCTCAGTCACCAAATCTCAACCCTATTTAACACTTATGGGAGATTCTGGCATGGTGCCTGAGAGCATGTTCTCCACTTAAAAAGATGAGAGAGGCTTGTAATTTTCATCATAGGTGCACTGTGACTATGACAGACAAAATGAGAAGAAGAAAATCCAGAAAGTGACTATGACAGACAAAATGAGGAGAACATTTTTTTTTTTAAGAATATATTTGCAAATTATGGTGGAATAAAAGTATTTGGTCAATAACAAAAGTTTCTCAATACTTTGTTATATACCCTTTGTTGGCAATGACAGAGGTCAAACGTTTTCTGTAAGTCTTCACAAGGTTTTCACACACTGTTGCTGGTATTTTGGCCCATTCCTCCATGCATATCTCCACTAGAGTGATGTTTTGGGGCTGTTGCTGGGCAACACGGACTTTCAACTCCCTCCAAAGATTTTCTATGGGGTTGAGACCTGGAGACTGGCTAGGCCACTCCAGGACCTTGAAATGCTTCTTACGAAGCCACTCCCTCATTGCCCGGGCGGTTTGTTTGGGATCATTGTCATGCTGAAAGACCCAGCCACGTTTCATCTTCAATGCCCTTGCTGATGGAAGGAGGTTTTCACTCAAATCTCACGATACATGGCCCCATTCATTCTTTCCTTTACAGATCAGTCGTCCTGGTCCCTTTGCAGAAAAACAGCCCCAAAGCATGATGTTTCCACCCCCATGCTTCACAGTAGGTATGGTGTTCTTTGGATGCAACTCAGCATTCTTTGTCCTCCAAACACGACGAGTTGAATTTTTACCAAAAAGTTATATTTTGGTTTCATCTGACCATATGACATTCTCCCAATCTTCTTCTGGATCATCCAAATGCTCTCTAGCAAACTTCAGACGGGCCTGGATATGTACTGGCTTAAGCAGGGGAACACGTCTGGCACTGCAGAATTTGAGTCCCTGGTGGCGTACTGTGTTACTGATGGCAGGCTTTGTTACTTTGGTCCCAGCTCTCTGCAGGTCATTCACTAGGTCCCCCCGTGTGGTACTGAGATTTTTACTCACCGTTCTTGTGATCATTTTGACCTCACGGGGTGAGATCTTGAGTGGAGATCCAGATCGAGGGAGATTATCAGTGGTCTTGTATGTCTTCCATTTCCTAATAATTGCTCCCACAGTTGATTTCTTCAAACCGAGCTGCTTACATATTGCAGATTCAGTCTTACCAGCCTGGTGCAGGTCTACAATTTTGTTTCTGGTGTCCTTTGACAGCTCTTTGGTCTTGGCCATAGTGGATTTTGGAGTGTGACTGTTTGAGGTTGTGGACAGGTGTCTTTTATACTGATAACAAGTTCAAACAGGTGCCATTAATACAGGTAATGAGAGGAGGACAGAGGAGCCTTTTAAAGAAGAAGTTACAGGTCTGTGCGAGCCAGAAATCTTGCTTACAATTGGTGACTGACTAAATACTTTTTTGCCCCACTGTATACATATACACACACACACACACACACACACACACACACACACACACACACACATTAGTAATACCTGCACTTTCCATGACAGACTGACCAGGTGAATCCAGGTGGAAGCTATGATCCCTTATTGATGTAATTTGTGAAATCCACTTCAATCAGTGTAGATGAAGGGGAGGAGACAGGTTAAAGAAGGATATTTAAGCCTCGACACAATTGAGACATGGATTGGGTATGTGTGCCAATCAGAGGGTGTGTAAGACAAAATATTTAAGTGTCTTTGAACAGGGTATGGTAGTAGGTGCCAGACACACAGGTTTGAATGTGTCAAGAACTACAACACTGCAGGTATTTTCACACTCAACAGTTTCCCGTATGTATCAAGAATGGTCCACCACCCAGAGGACATCCAACCAACAGCAGGCTAGTGGTTGAAAACAGGTCATTCACGAAAGAGCACAAAGTAGGCTGACATGAATTGTCCAGAGCAACAGACGAGCGACAGTCAGTCAACTGACAGTCCTGTACAACATTGGTGCCCAAAGACCCATAAAAGGCACAACTCATTGTACCTTGACACAAAATGGGGTACGGCAGCAGAGTTCCACTTTCAGAAAAAAGCAAGAATGCCGGATAGCGAACATCATTGCCAATCAGGTTCATCCCTTAATGGCGGAAGTGTATCCATCTGCAAATAGATTTGTTCAGCAGAATAATGCCCCATGCCACAAGGCTAGGATTGTCCAGGAATGGTTCCACGAAGATGACTGTGAATTGGGCTTACTGCAGTGGCCTGCCCAGTCACCAGATCTCAATCGAGCATCAGTGGGATGAAATGGAACAAGATATTCGGAGCAGAGATCCAGCAGCAGCAAACTTGACACGACTGTGGGAAGCATTGGAGTCAACAGCCCTGTGTAAAGCTTTCAACACCTTGCAGTACAAACCCGACGAACTGAGGCTGTCCTGAGGGCAAAAGGGGGTGCAACTGAATATTAGGAAGGTGTTCTTAATGTTTTGTACACTCAGTGTATACATACAGGGACCTATAATATCTGCAATGTTATACTGTATACAGGTCCAGGTGATTACTGTGAGGACCTACAACAGGTCTATGACAAGTCACAGCTCTCTATGACAGGCGTATGCCAGGCCAGAGCTGGTGCCTCCTCTGAAGAGCATGCTGCAGGTGAAATCTCAAGATGTACACTCCGCAAACAATGAAGGAGCGAGGGAACGAGGGAGAGAGAGGTAGAGAGAGAGACAGTCTAAACTCTTGAGTTCGCAGGATATGACAGTCCCTTGTGCCCTGCAGTCCAACCAGCATCA
>NC_068440.1:15806911-15812431 GCF_023373465.1 Oncorhynchus keta
TCACGCATGTCTGTGTGTGTCCTTCAGCCAGAGGGACATATGGCCCTCTCTCTCCTGGTCACGCATGTCTGTGTGTCCTTCAGCCAGAGGGACATATGGCCCTCTCTCTCCTGGTCACGCATGTCTGTGTGTGTCCTTCAGCCAGAGGTACACATGGCCCTCTCTCTCCTGGTCACGCATGTCTGTGTGTGTCCTTCAGCCAGAGGGACATATGGCCCTCTCTCTCCTGGTCACGCATGTCTGTGTGTGTCTTTCAGCCAGAGGACACATGGCCCTCTCTCTCCTGTCACGCATGTCTGTGTGTTCAGCCAGAGGGACATATGGCCCTCTCTCTCCTGGTCACGCATGTCTGTGTGTGTCTTTCAGCCAGAGGGACACATGGCCTCTCTCTCCTGGTCACGCATGTCTGTGTGTGTCTTTCAGCCAGAGGGACACATGGCCCTCTCTCTCCTGGTCACGCATGTCTGTGTGTCCTTCAGCCAGGGGGACAGATGGCCCTCTCTCTCCTGGTCACGCATGTCTGTGTGTGTCTTTCAGCCAGAGGGACAGATGGCCCTCTCTCTCCTGGTCACGCATGTCTGTGTGTGTCTTTCAGCCAGAGGGACAGATGCCTCTCTCTCTTGCTAGACAAGATCTTATCTGGTTCCCCCTCTCTCTCCTGTTCTCTCCTCCTCTCTCTCCTCCTCTCCCCCTCTCTCTCCTGTTCTCTCCTCCTCTCTCTCCCCTCTCTCTCCTGTTCTCTCCTCCTCTCTCTCCCCTCTCTCGCCTGCTCTCTCCTGCTCTCCCCCTTTCCCTCCTCCTCCCCCTCTCTCCTCTCTCTCTCCTGTCCTCTCCTCCTCTCCCCTCTCTCTCCTGTTCTCTCCTCCTCTCCCCCTCTCTCTCCTGTTCTCTCCTCCTCTCCCCCTCTCTCTCCTGTTCTCTCTTCCTCTCTCCTCCTCTCCCTCCTGTTCTCTCCTCCTCTCCCTCCTGTTCTCTCCTCCTCTCCCCTCTCCCCCTCTCTCGCCTGTTCTCTCCTCCTCTCCCCCTCTCCTCCTCTCTCTCCTGTTCTCTCCTCCTCTCTCTCCCCCCTCTCTCTCCTGTTCTCTCCTCCTCTCTCTCCCCCCTCTCTCGCCTGCTCTCTCCTCCTCTCTCTCCTGTTCTCTCCTGCTCTCCCCCTCTCCCTCCTCCTCCCCCCTCTCCTCCTCTCTCTCTCCTGTCCTCTCCTCCTCTCCCCTCTCTCTCCTGTTCTCTCCTCCTCTCCCCCCTCTCTCTCCTGTTCTCTCTTCCTCTCTCCTCCTCTCCCTCCTGTTCTCTCCTCCTCTCCCCTCTCCCCTCTCTCGCCTGTTCTCTCCTCCTCTCCCCCTCTCCTCCTCTCTCTCCTGTTCTCTCCTCCTCTCCCCCCTCTCTCTCCTGTTCTCTCCTCCTCTCCCCCTCTCTCTCCTGTTCTCTCCCCCTCTCTCTCCTCTCTCTCCTGTTCTCTCCTCCTCTCTCTCCTGTTCTCTCCTCCTCTCTCCTGTTCTCTCCTCCTCTCTCCTGTTCTCTCCTCCTCTCTCCTGTTCTCTCCTCCCTCTCTCCTTTTCTCCCTCTCTCTCCTCCCTCTCCCCCTCTCTCCACCTCTCCACCTCTCCACCTCTCTCTCCTCCCTCTCCCCCTCTCTCTCCTGTTCTCTCCCCCCTCTCTCTCCTCCTCTCTCTCCTGTTCTCTCCTCCTCTCTCTCCTGTTCTCTCCTCCTCTCTCTCCTCCTCTCTCTCCTCCTCTCTCTCTCCTCCTCTCTCTCCTCCTCTCTCTCCTCCTCTCCCCTTTCTCTCCTCCTCTCCCCCTCTCTCTCCTGTTCTCTCCTCCTCTCTCCCCTGTTCTCTCCTCCTCTCTCCTTTTCTCTCCTCTCTCTCTCCTCCTCTCCCCTCTCCCCACCTCTCTCCACCTCTCTCTCCTCCTCTCCCCCCTCTCTCTCCTGTCCTCTCCCCTCTCTCTCCTGTTCTCTCCCCTCTCTCTCCTGTTCTCTCCCCTCTCTCTCCTGTTCTCTCCCCCTCTCTCTCCTGTTCTCTCCTCCCCTCTCTCTCCTGTTCTCTCTCTCCTGTCTCTCTCTCTCCTGTTCTCTCCTCCTCTCTCTCCTCCTCTCTCTCCTCCTCCCCCTCTCTCTCCTGTTCTCTCCTCCTCTCTCTCCCCTCCCCCTCTCTCTCCTGTTCTCTCCTCCTCTCTCTCCCCCTCTCTCCCCATCTCTCCTGTTCTCTCCCCTCTCTCCTGTTCTCTCCTCCTCTCCTCCTCTCTCTCCTGTTCTCTCCTCCTCTCTCTCCTGTTCTCTCCCCTCTCTCTCCTGTTCTCTCGTCCTCTCCCCTCTCTCTCCTGTTCTCTCCTCCTCTCCAGCTGCAAATAACTAGATTTCTCATTAACTAAGTGAATTAGTCAACACACAAAATACATTTCATCACTTTTGATGAATTGGTTATTTCATTGAGACACAGAGTTATACGGGGCAGAAGGCTGACACATATGTACAGGCGATGCGAGACAAAGACGGTCACTGAGACGCACCTCCTCCTTCTGCTGTTTAACATGCAGGGCTCATTGTGGAGGGGTCTGGTGTGAGCGTGATGTAAATGAGGTTGTATTACAACAGGGAGGTTGCAGGAGGACCATGTTGTGGGAGGAGGCTCTTTACCCACACGGTAAAGATGGACACAGTCCTAGTCAGAGACATGGCACAGACAGACAGACAGACCTAGTCACGGCACAGACAGACCTAGTCACGGCAGAGACAGACACACAGACAGACAGACAGACAGACAGACAGACAGACAGACAGACAGACAGACAGACAGACAGACCTAGTCACTTCAAGCGTTCCTAGGAAACTATGCAGTTTTTTGTTTTTTTACGTGTTATTTCTTACATTAGTACCCCAGGTCATCTTAGGTTTCATTACATACAGTCGAGAAGAACTACTGAATATAAGATCAGCTAACTCACCATCAGTACGACCAAGAATATGTTTTCCGCGATGGATCCTGTGTTCTGCCTTACAAACAGGACAACGGAATGGATCGCTTGCAGCGACCCAAGGAAACGACTCACGAAAAGAGGGAAACGCGGCGGTGTTCTGGTCAGACTCCGAAAAAAAAGGGCACATCGCGCACCACTTCCCAGTATTCTTCTTGCCAATGTCCAGTCTCTCGACAACAAGGTTGATGAAATCCGAGCAAGGGTGGCATTCCAGAGGGACATCAGAGACTGTAACGTTCTTTGCTTTTTACGGAAACATGGCTTACTGGGAAGACGCTATCCAGGGCGGTACAGCCAACGGGTTTCTCCACGCATCGCGCGGACAGAAACAAACATCTCTCTGGTAAGAAGAGTGGCGGGGGCGTATGCCTCATGACTAACGGGACATGGTGTGATGAAGGAAACATACAGGAACTCAAATCCTTCTGTTCACCTGATTTAGAATTCTCACAATCAAATGTAGACCGCATTATCTTCCAAGAGAATTCTCTTCGATTATAATCACAGCCGTATATATCCCCCAAGCAGACACATCGATGGCTCTGAACGAACTTTATTTAACTCTTTGCAAACTGAAACCATTTATCCGGAGGCTGCATTCATTGTAGCTGGGGATTTTAACAAAGCCAATCTGAAAACAAGACTCCTAAATTTTATCAGCATATCGATTGCGCAACCAGGGGTGGTAAAACCTTGGATCATTGTTACTCTAACTCCGCGACGCATATAAGGCCCCTGCCCCGCCCCTTCGGAAAAGCTGACCCGACTCCATTTTGCTGATCCCTGCCTACAGGCAGAAATTAAAACAAGAGGCTCCCACGCTGAGGTCTGTCCAACGCTGGTCAGACCAAGCTGACTCTACACTCCAAGACTGCTTCCATCACGTGGACTGGGACATGTTTCGTTGCGTCAGATGGGAATATTGACGAATACGCTGATTCGGTGTGCGAGTTCATTAGAACGTGCGTCGAAGATGTCGTTCCCATAGCAACGATAAAAACATTCCCTAACCAGAAACCGTGGATTGATGGCAGCATTCGCGTGAAACTGAAAACGTTAACCACTGCTTTTAATCAGGGCAAGGTGTCTGGCAACATGACTGAATACAAACAGTGCAGCTATTCCCTCCCAAGGCTATTAAACAAGCTAAGCGTCAGTACAGAGACAAAGTGGAATCTCAATTCAACGGCTCAGACACAAGAGGCATGTGGCAGGGTCTACAGTCAATCACGGACTACAAGATGAAATCCAGCCAGTCACGGACCAGGATGTCTTGCTCCCAGGCAGACTAAAATAACTTTTGCCCGCTTTGAGGACAATACAGTGCCACTGACACGGCCTGCAACGGAAACATGCGGTCCCTCCTTCACTGCAGCCGAGGTGAGTAAGACATTTAAACGTGTTAACCCTCGCAAGGCTGCAGGCCCAGACGGCATCCCCAGCCGCGCCTCAGAGCATGCAGACCAGCTGGCCGGTGTGTTTACGGACATATTCAATCAATCCCTATACCAGTCTGCTGTTCCCACATGCTTCAAGAGGGCCACCATTGTTCCTGTTCCCAAGAAAGCTAGGTAACTGAGCTAAACGACTACCGCCCCGTAGCACTCACTTCCGTCATCATGAAGTGCTTTGAGAGACTAGTCAAGGACCATATCACCTCCACCCTACCTGACACCCTAGACCCACTCCAATTTGCTTACTGCCCAAATAGGTCCACAGACGATGCAATCTCAACCACACTGCACACTGCCCTAACCCACCTGGACAAGAGGAATACCTATGTGAGAATGCTGTTCATCGACTACAGCTCGGCATTCAACACCATAGTACCCTCCAAGCTCGTCATCAAACTCGAGACCCTGGGTCTCGACCCCGCCCCCTGTGCAACTGGGTACTGGACTTCCTGACGGGCCGCCCCAGGTGGTGAGGGTAGGCAACAACATCTCCTACCCGCTGATCCTCAACACGGGGCCCCACAAGGGTGCGTTCTGAGCCCTCTCCTGTACTCCCCTGTTCACCCACGACAAGCGTGAGCCACGCACGCTCCAACTCAATCATCAAGTTTGCGGACGACACAACAGTGGTAGGCTTGATTACCAACAACGACGAGACGGCCTACAGGGAGGAGGTGAGGGCCCTCGGAGTGTGGTGTCAGGGAAAATAACCTCACACTCAACGTCAACAAAACTAAGGAGATGATTGTGGACTTCAGGAAACAGCAGAGGGAACACCCCCTATCCACATCGATGGAACAGTAGTGGAGAGGGTAGCTAGTTTTAAGTTCCTCGGCATACACATCACAGACAAACTGGAATTGGTCCACTCACACTGACAGCGTCGTGAAGGCGCAGCAGCGCCTATTCAACCTCAGGAGGCTGAAGAAATTCGGCTTGTCACCAAAAGCACTCACAAACTTCTACAGATGCACAATCGAGAGCATCCTGGCGGGCTGTATCACCGCCTGGTACGGCAACTGCTCCGCCCTCAACCGTAAGGCTCTCCAGAGGGTAGTGAGGACTGCACAACGCATCACCGGGGGCA